>NW_016811040.1:1760587-1761812 GCF_001698545.2 Rhinopithecus bieti | reverse complement strand
CGGGGCGGGGGTAGAAGAAATGGGGATATATTGGTCAAGGGGTACAAAGTTTCAGTTATGAAAGATAAGTTCAATTTAAAAGAATTGAAAAACTTATCACAGATAATAGGAACTTGGAAGTGAACAGACAGGATCTTGGAGCTCACATTCACATTGACACGGACATTCAATAACTACGCAGTGGATTACATCGTTATAAGTGTGTTAAGTATTATTCAGTGCTCATCAAGTGGCACAAACCAGAGCTCACCAAGGTGACATTTCCATATTAAGCTGTCCCATCCCATCAGAAGCCTGGATGTTAATTTAATGTCATATCTCTAATCTGAAGATGAACCGACAGCTTCAGATAACAAGGAAAGACCCAGATCAGCTGACTGAAGAGGAAGTCATGAGCAGACACTAAGGTATTCTGCAGAGCAAAGGACTGTGGAACCAAAACATTCCTGGGTGTTAAAACACTTGGAGCATTCTGGAACATTTTAATGAGACAATAGTCTTGGCTCTGGACACAGTTTCAGAACTTAATCTACATTCCTAATGCCTTGAATAACAGCACTAAAATAAACACTGTGCTTTCATATCTGTTTAATTAGTAGACCTGTTGATGAACAAGTAGAGTTTGGGAGAGTTTGTTCAGCCACACAAAATTTTAAAATAGTAAAATTGCTACTGTTTAAAATCAGTTTGGAAATAAACAACTAGATACCCAGCTTTTTTAGAAAAATGGGAAGGTCTGATAATATTTCCATATCAGCATCAGTCAGCAGGAGCACAGTGGCATCTGGCTTTCAAGATGGGGATGTGCTGCCTGTGTTACCACAGTCCCTTCCATTCCTGATGTTATTACACCTGGGGCCAGGGGAGCTTCTCTCATTGACTGTTCACACCCTACCCTGGGGACAGCTAATTTGTGGTATCAAGCTTTAACTGCAACATCAATTCAGACAATCCTTCCTATTCAGTATTTTACATTCTCATGTTCCATGGATACTACAATTACCACATCCACTTAAATTTAATTCTGAATCTCTGTGACAGTTCCAACTCCATTCTCAATTATTTATATATTTATGCATTCAATAATTTATTATTTTATACTAGTTGGCATTGGGGAGGAAAAATAAATATATAAGGCACAATCTGTATTCTTAAGAACTCCAGAATCTAAGAGAGGAATTTAGAGTTGGGAAGAGCAGTGATTAAAAAAAAAAAAAAAAAAAAA
>NW_016811040.1:1695889-1759557 GCF_001698545.2 Rhinopithecus bieti | reverse complement strand
TTTTTTTTTTTTTTCAAATGTCCTCCCTCTCAACTATGTTCTCTAATGTCTCCTCTACCTCCCTCCACTGAAGATGTCGGACCAGTTATTGCAGTTAAGGGAAAAGACAGAATATTTATTTGAAAGTCAGATCTAGAGACTTTGTTCTACGAACTTTCCAAGTGAAAATTTCTAAAGATGGATTTGAATATTTAAATATTAAATGGCAACCTTAAAAAAACTTGTGAAGCATATGTATCAGTAGAAAAATTAATCCAACACAGAACATTAGTGCTGGAAAAGACACTTCTTTTTACAGGTAGGAAATTTAGGGTGGTAAGTGACATCTCCCAGGCCTTGGAAACAGTAAGTAATAGACAGAACATAATCTCAGGTTTAAGCATCTCCAGATACTTTTGTTATTAAATACTGAATGGCAATAAAGACCATATGATAATTCTACTGCCCACCATTTTAAGTTGTAAGCAGAAAGCAAAATTTAAAATAAAAATTTTAATCATTCCAAACATTCAGTAGATACTTATGGAGTGCTTTCTTTATGGCAGACACTGTGCTGGATTTCTGTTGAGACAGCGTGAATGACATAACCAAAAACTTTTGCCCTCAAAGAGTTCACATTCCAGCTATGAGCTGACTTTGAATCTTTCAGGCGTATAGGACTCCAGACAGACCTTAGACCAGGAAGTCTATCCACCTCCTAGGATTATTGTGACTATCTAGTGAGGCAATGGCTAAGGCAAATGCAAACCACAATGTTTGGTTGTGAATTATTATTTTTTTGAGACAGAGTCTCACTCTGTTGCCCAGGCTGAGGCACAGTGGCGTGATACTGGTTCACTGCAACCTCTGCCTCCCAGGTTCTAGCAATTCTCCTGCCTCAGTCCCCCAAAGTAGCTGGGACCGTAGGCATGTGCCACCACACCTGGATAATTTGTATTTTTAGTAGAGATGGGGTTTCACCATGTTGGCCAGGCTGGTCTCAAACTCCTGTCCTCAAGTGTTCTGCCCCACCAGGCCTCCCAAAGTGCCAGGATCACAGGCATGAGCCACTATGCCTGGCATGGTTGTGAATTCTAATATGTCAAGGACCAATCCAGCTCATTTGAACAATCATAATGTAAAAGAAACCATAGTAATGGATTCCATCCTCCTATGAACCACGAAATATTTCCATTGGTTTACCCTTAACCCAAATCAGATGCAAGTTTGTTGAAAGAATGGCAACTACATTGACTACATAAAAAAGGCTAAGTGGAGAACTGAATAGCAGGTCTCCATTCCATCAGTATAGAAACATACAAACTAAATCATTTGTTCCCCAAAGAGCTTCGCTTTCCACTTCATTTTGTCTCTGTTGACAGAATTTTTTTCACTACTCCCACAATAACATTTCAGACCAGAAAATAAAATGTACATGCAACTCACATTACCATGAATGCCCCTGGCCTGGCCAGCAGGGCTCACCTTCAGGATATCAGGAGAATGTCACCATTAAGTTGACTTTCCCCAGCTAACATCTCTTTCTCTTTTGTTTAGCTAAGTAAAACTCTCTTCTGAGGACAGTTACCTCTCCTTCACTTTCTATCCCAACCCACAAGACAATTTTGTCTTCTACCCAGACAAGAATGACGTATCATGAAGTTGCCCATGGGCCACATCTAATTTTCTGCAAAAAACTATGCAACAATTCTCCACTTTCCTCACCTCTCTTAAAGAGATCTCTATGTCCATAGCTGACAACACTTCATACTAGGGACTTCTAACAGGAATGGGAATCCAAAATAATCTTTGGTGCCCAAAGTTCTACCTCCAAATTATTATAATAAAAGAGGCAATGAAAAAAGCTTCTCGTCCTTTAGATCTCAACTTTCATCCCCAAATGGTTTCTTAGCTTTTCCATTATTTTTAATAATGTGTGATTTTAACAACACAATCCACAGTGTGGTTGGTTAGGCCCATGACCCACTCGAATGTGAGCTCTAGGATCATACCTATCTCCTCACCACTGTGGCCCTATTTCCTAATATAATTCTTGGGACATTCTAGATTCTTAACTATTTGTTGAATTAAAAGAACAAATAAATTACTGAACACATCATTTGAACCGTAAACTCCTTCTTACCAAGCTTTCCCAGAACAACATTTTTCACCATCAGAATTAAAAGGCTTTACTGATCTGCCCCACCACTGTCTTATTTAACGCACAGCCTATTTTCCACAGAGGTTTGATCTCAACACCAATCATTTTCTGCTACTACAGCAGGACTCAATATTCTTAGTTTCTCACTTCGCCTCTGCCTCACCCTTCTTTGTTTCATACGTATCCCTCTAATCAAATGCAGAATGTATGAAATAGGATACGTGATCACATTAGCACAGCTTTATTTTGATGTATTATTGTCAAGCCTGTACAGACAAGTGGAAAGAGAAGTGTAACAGAAGCTGGGAAAATACTGCCAGAAATTATGTCAACAAATAACTTCAGAGTTTACTTTCCCATTAGTTCTAAACCGTTTAAGCAAAGTAGCTGCTCCTCTGTCTATAGGTCAAAGCCTGAACCTGAATTAAGGGTAAAAAGGCAAAGCAAATCCCTAATAGAACACATTTCATACCATGGTCCCAGAGATTAGATTTCTTTCTATTTTTACTTAAAACAACAGAGGTTTATGCCTCCTTGTCTTTTCAAATCATACCCAGAGGTTGGCAATAAGGCTCTAGTTGGTAGTTAATAAATCTCAAGTAATGTATCGATCACTCTTCATGCTTTTTCTATTGTTCTTAAAACATAAGAACTGTCTCATTATGTTAAGAAAAAAAGGACAAGTTTCCACACTTAAATGCCAACCAAGGAAAGAAATCCCTGGGAAGCTAATAATGAAACAAAGGTGGTTTTCTTCAGCAGAACTGTGTGTGCTAAATTGCACTTTTATGTGATTTTTAGGGCAATTTGCCACTTTCTTGGCACCACTTCATCACTTTCCTTCAGCAACAAAGAAAAAAAGGAGGCCACAATGACCTATATATTCCAGCTCTAACAATGTGTGGGGGTCCAGTCTCTCCAAGTTTATGAGTCAGATTTAATAATGAATATTCCATTTTCTTAAGTTAGAGAAACTCAAGGGAATATTCTCACTCCCCTGAAGACTTTACTGCTCCTCCCAGTTTGTCCATTAGACAATTTTTTCATCTTTAAATGTCATGAACAGCAGTGTTTCCATTGCATTCATTACATATTATGATTTAAATGATATACACAACTTCATTTTTACATGAATTTGACTTCCTAAGAGGTTCAACTTACCAAGTATCTATCAAATTCCTTCATCACAAAAATGGGGAAACTGAGGCCCAGAGATGTAATGTAACTCGCCTTCACTTACAGACCGTGCTAAAGGATTAAATGGCTGTTAAGGTAGGCTATGCTTTAAAGTGGGCATGACAGTTAATAGCTAAGTGATATTGGAGAGGTTTAGAAGCAATTTGAGTCTCATTTTCTCCATGTCTAAAAGGGATAATAACTAGCTTGCCAAGTTGTTACTTATCATGGCTGGGGGGTTTGAAAATGAAAATTTCCCTCCGGAATATTACTCTTTTTCTCTCTTCTGATTTTCTCTTTCTCCCTTTCGCATCTGATGCCAAATGTCCATCTTTTCCAGAAGCCTTTGCAGACCCTTCAAGCGAAGGTCTCCGACACACAGGACACCTTGTACTTCCCCGTTGTAAGTTCATCACAGTGGCGATTAAACAATGTGTAGGGAATTTGCTTTCAACTTCACTATATATAAGCTCCATGAGGGCAGCAATTCTGTCTCTATCTCTGTACACTTGCTCTTGAGCTCACTTTCTCTCCTCCCCTAGCCCTTGGGAGGTGCTCCAAAAATACTTGCTAAATGAGCACCACAGTACCTATTCAATAGATGAAAGTCCCAGCCTTTCTTGTTGTTGAGCCAAGTGACACATACTCAGTTCTTTTCACTCTCCCAGGTAGGTCAATCCGTTCACCTCCTTAAAAATTACTTAGTCCATAGTTTCTGTGTAGGGATAACAGCTTCCTGGTGTCTGAGGTTTTCTCTCTCATTGCAGTGTGAACAAAACAGTCAAGGAAAAGTCACTTCTGTGCTTAGCTCTTTTGGCAAAACAAACCTCCCTCCTCCCTCCACCCCATGTTTGCCCTGAATTTGACTTCACCACAGTCTACATTAAGAAGAACAGCAGCTAAACCTTCTTTGAAACTTTATTCGCCATGGCCAACAGGAAAAAAAAAAAAAAAAAAAAAAAAAAAAAAAAGCTGGTGAAATTCCTTTAAAACGTGCTTTAATCTAGCTGGAATGCCATAAATTGCTTCCAGATGTGCACGATACAAAAGTCAATCAGAGCTATTTATACTGACACTCTACAGTCCAAACAATCTGAAGCCAAATGCCATGTCTCCGCTTCAACGAAGCTATAAATGTCAGTTTTGTTGAATTTGGAAAGGTGTTGAAGAGTTCATGCAAGTTTGAGTTCTTGACTCTTTTGGAACCAGCAGTAATTTTGACAGGAGGGAAATAAAACCATCACACATACAAACTTTTGTAAATCCCCATCCTCACTGAGCACACCTGACACCTCTCATGCATGACCTTGAAAGTATCATAAGTTAGAAGACAAAACTCAATTTTGTAAAACAGAAGAATGTAGCTCTGGGACAAGGTGCCAAAGAAACTCAGATAATCTGGCCAGATCCCTCCGCCCCACCCTGAATGCAACCAAGCACACTTGGGAGTTAGTTGGCTGCATGGCTTGTAGTGATGCCTTTTCGACATCCTAGCCAGACCATTGCTCTCCCAAGCAGCCCTGCAAACAAAGATAACTCAGGTTGTTGGCACCACACTCAGGTACCGGTGTGGGCACAGAGCCTGAGGTCCAGGTGGCTGGTTCTGGGGTTTCATCACTTAGAGACATTTGTTGTCCCTTTCCACTGGAATAATCTTCAGGCTTGTGTTTTTATCTAATTCTGCATCACATTTCTAGTGTTGGCACACAGTAAGTCATCAATACATAATGCTGAAAAAAATGAAGACTTGAAGGAAAAGATAATCTATTAGTCTAGTGGTTTCTTTTCTGGCATGTAATTAGTAGAGGTAAATTCAGAGTAAAAATGCTATACATTTTTACGGTAGAATGGAGAGGGCTTGGGATTTGGAGCTACAGACATATGGCTTCAAATTCTAATCTCAGGTACTGATTAGTGGTATGGCTTTGTGAATGTTTCATAACAGCTCTGACCCTCAGTTCTGTCCATAGCAGAGGGAGCTAAAGATGTCTTTCTCATACAACTGCTGCAAGGAGGTTCTTGTCTCATAGTAGGCCTTTGATATTCATTCCCTTGTCTTTGTCCCCCTGGCTGGGATTGCAAGTGTTTAAAAAACATAAAGAGCCAGAAATAACTCAAATTTGGAGACAAATAAATCAAAAGTAAATACTTGTCAGTTTTCACAGAAGGGCATAGTACTTGGATTAAACTATATGAAATTTCCAATATTTAAAAACAGCAATTTCCTACAGTTCTACCTGCTATGAAGGGTCATGTGAAGGACCATGTCACAACATCTGTGGCCCACCACAGCAGGTCACCATTTAGTTACCGAGTGTACAACCACCCTCGGTTGTTGCAGTCACTGAGGCTCACAGCAAATGGGTGTAGACCAATGGTTCACAAACTACAGCCTATAAGCCAAATCCAGCCATTGACTGTTTTTATAAAGTTTTATTGGAACACAGCCACACCCATTCCTTTCCATATATTCTTTGGCTACTTGCATACAAGGGCAGAGGTGAGTCATTGCAATAGAGATGGTAGGGTACACAAAGCTGAAACTAAATTATTTACTATCAAGTCCTTTGTAGAAAAAGTCTGCTGGCTCCTGTACAGACACATAGTTTAGGTGAAGCAACATCAATATGAGTTTGGGCTCTCAAGTTATAAGAGATTCTATTTTTCTGTATCTGAATGTTGGCTGCATCACTTCCTTCAATGTATCTCAGATATATTCCTTAACTTCTTTAATCTCAATTTTTTATCCACATGATGGAATAGCTACCTTGTAAGCTTGAGAGAATTAAAAAAAGAAAGAAAGGAAGGAAGAAAAGAAAAGGCAGGACGCAGTGGCTCCCATCTGTAATTCCAGCACTTTGGGAGACTGAGTAGATCAGATCGCTTGAGCTCGGGAGTTGGAGACCAGACTGGGCAACATGGCAAAACCCTGTCTCTGTAGAAAATACAAAAATTATCCAGGGTTGGTGGCATGTGCTTGTAGTCCCAGCTACTTGGGAGGCTGAGGTGGGAGGATTGCTTGAATGCAGGAGTTTGAGGCTATAGTGAGCCATGATGGTGTCACTGCACTGCAGCCTGAGTGATAGAGTAAGACCCTGTCTCAAATAACAAACAAAAAAATGCAGTTAACAATGCCTGACATGTGATAAGGGTTAAATAAATTGAAACAGCTTTTTCATTATGATCCTAACCCATTAATACCTCTTTACTTACTAGAAATATCATATCACATGTGGAATGATAAATGGCAAGGCATGTGCAGCCTTTGTGTCAATGGACAATTCACAGTGGTGGAGACAGTGGAAATCAGAAGAGCACTTTGTGTAAAGTGAGCAGCTGCCACTGAGCTCCAGCTGCAGTTACCACATGGAAATGGCACTCCAATGTTTCCAGGTCTTCTGAATTTCCAAGAGACACTGGAAGTGTGGATACTTACACAAAATCTCCCATTTTTAAGTGTTGATAATTGATTTAAAATGTTTCAAATCATTCATTCTGTGAGCCAAAAACAATATATGTAGATTTGTGTTTTTTATTGATGTTTGGCTGAGTAAGTCAAAGAGTGTCACAAGGAGGAAAGGAGGGAAGAGCTTTTTGTATCTGGCATAGAAGATGGCAGATGTTTGTGTTGGAACTGACGTAAAATAGCTTTGTTGAGCCATAAAAAAAGTTTTGTTGAAGGTTTACTGTTTGCACATCTACTTTTGTAACACTGAACTATTAAATATGCAGCCATCTTCTGCGTAGAGAAACCACTTTCTATACACTTTTCCATCTACCCCCTCATTCAAGCCCTTATTTCCACCTACTACGTGCAATACATTGCATTTTTAAGCTAAATGGAGAAACACCCTTTAAGTCACAATGTTCTGGTCCTCTCAACACACAACTGAGAGATCTGAAATATATCCAAGCAGCTATTCTTTTTGCTTTATTATTTTTTTTTTTTTTTGAGACAAGGTCTCACTATGCAGCCCAGACTGGAGTGCAGTGGCGTGATCTTGACTCACTGCAACCTCCACCTCCTGGGTTCAAGCGATTATCCCGCCTTAGCCTCCTGAGTAGCCGGGATTACAGGCACATGCCACCACATCCAACTAATTTTTGTATTTTTAGTAGAGACGGGGTTTCACCATGTTGGCCAGGCTGGTCCAAACAGCTATTCTTGACTCCCATTGTGAGCACAGGAGAGGAGGCTTAAAAACACCCTCACAGCAACACAAGCTCAGCCAAGAGTGACTAGATCCCACGGCTTAAGAAAAACAAGGATTTCTAAAATCAGTCACCTGGAGACATACATTTTATCAACATTTAAAGCATCTACTTTCAATCATTCATGAGGAGAAAAGGTCTGGGAGAAGAACACCCATGTATGTTCTTGAATATACGTTTGTCAGTAATGTAAACTAGGAGATTGAAACTAACAAATATTTATTGTGGTATTTTCTACTGTGCCAACTTGGCTAGGGCAAAGTTTGTTTCCCAGAATCCCCTTCCCTGTGTGGTTTCAAGCTATAGTTAGTCAACAGAGCAATTTGCCTGGAATCTGGAAGACAGAGATAAAGCAACAGCCACTACTCTCTGAAATCTTCATGTTTGGATGTGGTTCTGGCTTGACCTTGCTGTCCTCCAGGGGGAGCTCTTCTTCACTGTTGACCTCATTGTCCAACATAATCTTCACGTCTCTTGGCAGATGCTTGGCAGTGGACCTGAAAAAGCTGGAGCCACACAGAGACACAGCTTCTCTCAGCTCTCCCACACACTTCCCTGTGCAGTCCCATTTGAGGGACTGGAGGTGCTTGTTTCTCAGATTTTCTGGTTAACAACTTCCAATTCACCATCTCTCCCATTTCAGACATTTAACTTCCCAGCTTCTCCCATGACTGGGAAAGTCTAATTTCTAGGATAAATAATTTATTCCGAGACCTTGACTAATACAGCTATCTTTAACAACAGATGAGTGGCCCCTACTTTAATTGTCTTTGCTCCACTTGCTTGCAAGTTTCTGGTGGGCTAGGACTCCCTTGTTTCTTTTGAAAGTTCTAGACCTTCATAATAATACCCACTCAATAAATATTAGCTGAACAAAGGAAATAGAATCATTAATATTCTCTATCTATTTTAAAAACAAAAAGTACAAATTTAAACAGATCGAAAGCCTAGATGAATAATTGGCAACTACAAGACATTTGATAATTATTTTAGTAATTGAGTACAAGGAATGACTTAAGTTGACGCGTGGTGAGGGACTTTTCAATTTGACTGTAATGGTGTTTATTGAGTACTGCTTATGGGTTGCCAAATACTGTATTCATTGCATGAGGTAATGTATTGTCCCACTAAATGACAATTGAACTGTTTTCTTTATCACAAACATTGCTACCACAACGTAATCTAGTCCTTATGTCTTAGTGAACTTTTATAAATACATTTGTAGAATAAATTCTTAGAAGGCAAGTTACTAGAACAAAGGGTGGGTTCAGTTGCAATTCCAGCATATTACCCTCCCTGCCCCCTGCTGAAATACCCTCCCTTCCATCTGTGTTCCACCAATTTTATACTTTCACCAACAGTGTATAAAGGTGACTGTTTCCCACACAGCCTGATCAATGCTATGTATTTTGAAGCTTTTCAACCTCAGCCAATCTGATAGGAGAATAATGGAATTATCAGTGTTGTTTAAAGTGAACACTGCTTTTGAATATGCAATAGTGCCTGAAGTTCTCATCTCTGCTTCACTTCAGATCCACGTAATCAGTGAATAAGGCAGTCTCATTCTGGGGTGGAATTAACTTTATAAACCAACAAGGGATACTTAGCATTTATGTAGCACTTCAACTAATGACTGAAACTGGCTTTGGGGAAAAAAGTACTGCTGCTAATTTTCATAGCCCATAGGGACATTAGCTTTTACTGTCTTTGTTTTACCATTCTTGTCTTAGGTAAGGGGAAGGTGGGGAAAGGCAGGCTCCATTATGCAGTCCATGGCTTAATTAAGATAAATAAGACAGCTCACTGATTGCGGATGTCTTTTATAATCCAATTTTAATGATGGCTATTGTCACCAACACTGGCTACTATAGTAGCAGAGGGAAACAATTAGTAAATTTATGAATTATGGCCCTATTAATAGCTTTTAGGGAGAAAACAATTTTAGCTCAATGGATATTTTATGTCTTGATTACAGGCTTAGTAGATGGGTGTGGATCTAGAAAAAAAAAATTCCTTCTCCTGGCTTTAATATAGACAAACTCTCTGAGGAATAATAAATTATCAACTCTAACAATAGGGTTAAGAAAAGTCAAATTTATGAACTTTCTTAATATATTTTCGTGATCAGGAAAATTTTTTTTTCTTGGTCAGGTTTAGGGTTTTTTGTTTGTTTTTAGTTTAAGTACTAATATTAACCCCTAAAACTGGAGTAACTGGTTGGGATAAGTATATGAAGATATGGAATTATTTACAACTGCCCTTTTTAGTTTTCATTTCACATATGGTAGTAACACAAAATGTCTGACATTCTCAAGTCTGGCTAATAGAAACATGCAACTCCATAGAGAGTTCCCTTCCCTAGGTCCCTACCCCAAGCGCTTGCTAGATAGTGAGGGGGATGAGAGAGAGAGTTCATCAGGTAAGAGGAAGCTGGTCAACAGTTAGTGGGCATAAATACATCTACTTAGTTTTCAAGGCATTCTCTTCGCCACATTATGTTCTTCCTACCCATCACCCACCCACCTCTGCAATTCTCTACTCCAGACATCAGCAAAATGTGTCCACATTCTAAGGGGGAGGCCTCATAATATATATATTTTCACTAAAATGATCAGTTCTCCTTTCTTGGGAATTTGTAGGAAAAGCTTACCGGCCAGGAAGAGGGCAACTAAACTAGTTCGGGACCTGCTCCATGTTTCTGTTTCTTCACAGTTTTATGGTATGAGAACAGAATGTGTGGCTATGTGTGTTAAATAACACTGAGTGGTTCTCAGTATGGGTGTATGGGGAGAGGGGTTTGGAAGGGGAAGCAATTTTGTCCCAAGGATAGATTTCTAAAATATATGGGCACATTTTGGTTGTCACAACTTGGCGAGGGTGGTGCTAGTGGCACCTAGTGAGTTGAGGCCAGGGATACTGCTAAACATCCTGCAATGCATGGGACAACCCTTTGCAACAAAACATATCATGCCCCAAATGTCAGTAGTGCTAAATTAAGAAACCCTACTGTGGCCCATCAAAGCAAAGGGTTACATTCCTATAGCAGAAGGTGAAGGAGAAGCAGCCTCCCGAGTAAATATCTCGGGACAAGAATATTCAGAGACTGACTCTGCTGCCTGCCCCTGTTGAAAGGGAAAATAAATTTTTCATCTTGTTTTGTATCTAAAATGAGCTGAGGACAAACTAGAAAAGAGGTCTTCGCTCTTGAACTTACATTTAGTGTTATAGAAACCAGACAGACACATTTGGTAAATGCAAGAGAGCGCCCGAACACGACACAAGTAAAACCCAGATCTTCAGCAGGACGCAATATTTTCCACAGCTTTTCCAGAAAGATTCAAGATTTCCTCAAAATTATATGACTAAATATTGAATATTCTTTTAGGCGCTCCTACTCTGCAAAAAGCTGAACTTTTCTAGACCCCAACTTATTAATTTAAAAGACTGCCAGGAAGAAGCATGAGAACATAATAGAAATTACAAACTTTTAACTAAATTAAACCTCAAAATGTTTTCCTCATTGAAACCATTTTAAACATGTTTGACATCATCATTATTAAAAGACAATACAGTTTTAAACCAAAACCAAATCTATGAAAGAATATGGAATTAAATACTGATATGTACAATACTCTTACTTTGTTTGTAATTTCCAGATTTACATTTCCAACCTAGCTTAATAGTCATTTTCAAAAGGCAGAAGAAATTACTGTAGGGTGACGATTTAAAAAATACATCTAATTTTCAGCTAGCGTTGCTGGCTTTAACATGTGTAAGGGCAGAATATAAAACACGAGTTGAACAATACAATATTCTTCCTCTCCCCAATCTTTCTCAATCTTGCACAGGCTCAGGCAGAAGATAATAATTATTTTCCAGTAACATAATAATAGAAAAGGTATTGACTAGCAATACAATCTACTGGATCACCCTGCATGACTCCATTCTAGCACTGAAAGCTCAATTTGATGGCATGAGATATCTGTCTCTCAGAGGAATAAAGGGCTTTCCAACTGCACTATAACTGAAGGATGTGATTTGTCTTGCCTGACACCATATTCCATGCGTCCCCAAATTCAGTGGCCCTGTCTCATACATCATCAAACAGATATTTTCACTCTGATATGATTTCTTGGGCCCAGTGTTCTATGAAAGCTAAATGCAACTAAAGGATTTCTGACTTCTACTCTGTCCCATGTTAATTTCCTTTTCCCATTTGGATGAAATAGTAGTGTGACCCTCATTGCCCATTCCTAAGATGAAAAGCAGCTCTGCTGTGCCACACGTGACTTATTCACTACTTTATGGACCCACACCTCTCAAAGGATTACCTTTAATAAACAAGGTAACCTGGAGTGCTAAATGGTGCTTCAGGGTGTCAATGAAGTGGGTGAGAAATAGGTCAGAATCACATGGAGAAAAGGCAATTCCCCACTGACCACACATTTGAAAAAGCTAAGAAGGTTCATCAGTGAAGACCTAGGAAAAGGCTCCTGTGGACCATTTATTCATAAATGAAACTGGGAAATACTTTCCACTTGGAATTTATTCCCAGGTCACCAGTTTTGAATCAGTTATGCAAAGCAGAGTACAGCCAAGTTCAAGACCAATTCATTTAATGTATTTATCCTTGGAGTTTGTCTTTTAGGGTAGAGCCTCCTGCTTTCTAAGAAGAGGAAATTTATCAGTCATTTGACTCTTAGGTTTCTCACCACTGACCTATGATTTTATGAGTTAGAAGGCTGTTAGCAAGAAAAGTCCTGGGTGACAAAAGGATCATGGTTTAGTCTCAGTCTGAATGTGAGGTCCTTTCCAAGACAGTTTCCCCCTTTGGAAAATGCCCTCTCTAAAAGTACAGAACTTGTCAGTACACAAACCAATGCCATCTGATTAAAAATGGTCCTGAAGTCAAGTTGAAGATAGACAACTGAATATGGCAGCCAGGATTTTGCCAGGAAGTCTGTCTAAGGATAAGGTCCTCTCATGCTTTACTTTGGAGATGAATACTCCCATCCCCAGCACAGTGGTGAGAACATGCCTGGGTTCTCTTTGCCGGTGACAAACAGGTGGGCAAGAGCTGGAAGAGGCGGGGTGGATTTGGGAGTTAACATGGTCAGGCACATTTGGTAAATTCACAAGAGACCCAGAATGGGACAAGTAAAAACTAACTCCCCAGCAGGGCTTCTCCAGACAACCACAGGATATTCTCCATAGCTTTTCCAGAAAGTTGCAAGACTTCCTCAAAGTTATAGGACCTGGAAAGTTCCCTTAGGCACAGGAAGGGGTGGGACAGCCAATACCTTTTACTTCTCTGTACATGGCTCTCCCGGTAAACTAGGTTCCGCTCCCCCAACCACCCTTTATCCTCACACACTTGAAACCACAGAAACACCTTTTCCCGTGATTCCTTCTTCCTCTTCTAAAATCCACTCTGTACCTCTAACTGTTTTTATCAGACTAACATGCTTCTCTCCCTAGTGCCAAATGGAAGTACCCAAGTCCATTATTTGAAACTACGTATTGGCACCAACTCTGCCTCTTGCTGAACCCCACCTCCAGGGGAGGCCCGGGAATTGGCATTGCTAGCAAGTGACACTGATACTGCTGGTCTAGGGACTTTACCTTGGGAATCACTGCCATAAAGAGATGCAAGAATGAGAGAAAGCCTGAGTCCTGCCTGTTTTCTATGGCAGAGCTTCTGGTCAGACAACCTGCATCAGAATCACCTGGAGGGCTTAAGAGAAATGACAGGGCCTCATGTACAAAGATTAGCCTTCAGTAGTTCTCAGGTAAGGCCTGATGATTGCATTCTAATGGGTTTCCAGGAGATACTGCTGGTCCAGGAAACACTCCTTGAAAAGCACTGGGGAAGAATCCTAACACAAAGTGAAGTAGGTGGGGGTGACCAACATGTTATAAGCTGATTACTTATGTCTCCAGATAACAATGCACTGACTAGAACCATTTCAAGATAGTTCTGAAATGGTTAGGAAGGCATATTTACAGAAGGGTTTGGAAAAAAAAAATCCATGAGCCAATGAAGACCTGTTTATTTCAGAGACGGTCTTGAGTGTGTACAACCCTCGTTTTTCTTTTTAAATGACCTGTTCAAGAGCACAGCAACCAGGCGCCCTGCCATGATATAGTCAAATCATAAAGCATTCACTGAGCCTTACTGCTGAAGTGAAAGCAGAATTCCTCTGGGGCTGCCTGCGTCTCTGATATAGTTCACACACCTTTCTTCTAAGCCAGACGCACATTGAAATAGGTTACTTGTAATTGCCTCTGAGAATCATAAGGGGAAAAAAAAAGCATTTTGATAGAAATCTCTTTTATGATCTTGCTAACTATATATTAGTGACAACAGAATTGTGGGTTGTTTTTTTTTTTTTTTTCCTTTCTACAAAGTGTACCTTCTGCAGTGACTGTCATATATGAGGGATAGATACTCACCTCAATTATGGCTGTTTCCCCCATAAACTGGCTTATACAGACAGAAAAATGAAGAGGGCTTGGCAATTATTAAGTGATAGGATCCCAGAATTTCAGAGATGAATGTCTCCCAATAAATCACATGGGGGGAAGATGAATTTTAGAGAGAAGGACACTGGGGCTCAGAGAGGCCATGTCCTGCCCCATATTGCCCAGTCTGCTTGAGCACAACCAGGATAGGAATTGAGGTCATCTGACCCCAGGACTCACTCTTTCTACTATTCCTAATTTGCTGCCCCATCAAAACTTGCTCCCCCTTCCAAACTCTCCATCCCTCTCTCATTAATTTTGGATTCTTTCTGTTTATTTTCTCCCATATCCTGTCACTCATTATAGCCAATATATTGTCTGTTTATAGTTTCTGAGTAAGTTATTCTTTTCCATTCCTAATGGCAGAATTCTACTTAAGGGCTACGTAACTCAGTGGTAGGCTAGGACTGGCTTGTACAGCTCTTGAGAGCCCATTGTTAAATTTTCAAGAGTTTTGCTAGCTGGCTTTTAAAGACAGCTATTATTAAAAATTAAATTCTATAAACTTACAATGAAATAAATGATATTAATAAGAAAACAAAAACTAAAACTCATCTCTTCCTATGATCTATGCCCTTGAGATTATTTTTGTTTGTTGTGTTATAGAAGTGCTACATATTTCAGCCATCTTCCCAAATCCATGGTTAATGATGTCATGTTGGGGTAACCTGAAATTAGACAAGGTGGGAGGACTGACACCACAAAAATTGGGCAAATGCTACAAATAATATTTTTTCTCTTCATAGAGATACACATAAAATTTACACATGAATTGTCATGGGCTAAATTATGTTCCATCCAAAATTCATATATTAAAGCCCTAACCCCTAAGTACTTCCGGATATGATTTGGAGATTGGGCCTTCAAAGAGGTAATTAATGCTAAATGAGATCACATGAGTAGACCCTAATCCAATCTGACTGGTGTCCTTATAAGAATAGGAAATTTGGACACACAAAAGGGCACCAGAGATGTGCGTGCACAGAAGAAAGGACCACGTGAGCACATGGCAAGAAGGGAGCCACCTACAAGCCAAAGAGAGGGGCTTCAGAGGACACGACACCCACCAACACCTTGATCTTGGGCTTGTAGCCCCCAAAATTGTGAGAAAATGAGCCCACTTAGAGAAGACTTTAAGAAAAATTGTGAGAAAATAAATTTCTATTGTTTAAGCCCCCTAAGCCTGTAGTATTTTACTAGGGTAAACCTAGCAGACTAATATACCACTGTAGTTGGATCTCCTTACACGTGTGTCAACTCAAAGTCCTTGACTTCTAGGTTTTCCTCAGCCCCTTTCTTCATATGCTACAACTTTATGCAAAAGTGCAAGTATCTAAGAAGGCCCACAGCTTTTATCAAATTTCTCAGGGTAGGGGGAGCAAGAGTACTCATGAAAACTTAAAATTCACTTTGTACTATTCTATTTCATCTAATTTGTACATTGGTTCTGGCAATGCGGACTACCAGTCTCTTTACTTTGGAATTGCAGACTTTCAGGTTGAATCAGAGGAATTACTGATACTTGAGCATTTTTTAAGCCATAAAAATAGCAATGTTATATGATTCAATTTAATATAATTTGACATGTAGCTCCTTCAGATTTCTTATCCTTATAATGTGTTTTGCAAACTGATACTTAATGGGATTTATATGGGCCACAGACAAATATTCTTTGTTTCACAAAGTGATTACTTGCAGATTGAATTTAGTTACCCACATTTAAAAATTGAGTAAGTACTTTAAGAACTCTCGGAAACCCAGGATACCAGGCTACAGTGGGCCCATGTCCCTCCTGGCAGCTGGTCCCTCTAAATGGAACATACTCTCCAGATTGTCCCCATTCCCTACAAAGGCCACTTTGTTCATTTGTAATACCTTCCTGGCCTTATGTTTATCTGTGTACGTAACTACTGTAACTTATAGTTTCTACTTTAACTTTCTACTATCCTGGCTAGTTCCATATATTTTCAAACAGTTGATCACATACAAAGAGAGATAATGAACCATCTGGGTCAAGATTGCAAGCCCAGAAATGTAGATCCTCCAGGGCTTAGCACAAGTCTATACAGTTTAGTTTGACACAATATGGACATTACTTAATATTTGCAGGCAAGTCAAAAGGAGAAGGGCTCCAAGATACAAAGTCAATTCGTATCAAAGTTATTAACAGAATAATTTGCTGACAACTCCCACAAGCATTTGCTATCACCTGAATGAAATTAAATTACAATTAAAGTTCATCTTGGAAGTGCTATGCAGATGAAAATGTTCTAATCCCTGTATTTCAGAAGGACATGAAAGGAAGAATATCAGGTCTTTATTCATAAGAATGCTTACAACTTTTCTTGGCAGACATGGTTTCTCTAATTTTACTCCCATTCAAGTACTAACCAGGCCCAATCCTGCTTAGCTTCTGAGCTCAGATGAGATTGAGAGTGTTCAGGGTGGTATGGCCATATTCACTAACCAATTTTTCTCTTTAAATTTCTTTTCTTTTCTTTTCTTTTTTTTTTTTTTTTTTGAGATGGAGTCTCACTCTGTTGTCCAGGCTGGAGTGCAGTGGCATGATCTCAGCTCACTGCAATGTCTGCCTCCCAGGTTCAAGCGATTCTCCTGCCTCAGCCTCCACAGTAGCTGGGACTATTGGCGTGTGCCACCACGCCCAGCTAATTTTTGTGTTTTTAGTAGAGTCAGGGTTTCACCATATTGGCCAGGCTGGTCTTGAGCTTCTGAGTTCAAGTGATCTGCCCATCTTGACCTCCCAAAGAGCTGGGATTATAGGCATGAGCCACCATGCCTGGCTTTTTAATTTCAAGATTTCTTATCTTGCTGCAGTTGAAAAAATTGTCTAATGACTTTCTAGTCCACTGGACCACCTCTTATATTTAGAGACATTTTAGGTTGCTTTATTGATAAGAAACTTATTCTAAGTCTCTTATCTGCAGAGAAGATAAATAGAAATTGATCTCAAAGGCACATTTTGTTGCTTAATGTTCATGATAGTCTCTATAATTCCTCTCAAATCTTACTACTTTTAATCATGTCAGTTTATATGAATTAGAAAGTACAACATAATTATATCTCCATGGTCTCAAAGTTAGGGCAATTCATACTCAGAAATAGTTTCTAAGTATTCTGATAGTTTTATTGACTAACAGACAATAAATAATACTAACCAAATAATTTTATTTTGGCCGTACCTACTAAATCAAACAATCATTTCAAAAATTAGAAAAGACAGGTCTACAGTTTCTCAGGGCTGAAAAGAAAAATCTACAAAAGTCTTGTGCATTTCTACATGTTTTAATCATACTAATTTTCTAATTTCAGACTCAGGGATTAGGATGCGATGGAGGGCTCATTGGAGAGCATGTTATTATGGCTGATTAATACTGGAAGACTGACAGTAGAGCTTGATAGTCCCTAAGGATTATCTAAGCCAAGCTCCTTCTTTTCACAGATGTAGAAAACAACATATGGAGAGTCAGTGAATTGTCCAATAATAGAGTTAATGGTAAGACTCAGACTATGATATCAACACACATACACACAGTCACACTCACGTAATCCTCTACCCACCTCCCCAAACACCCACATCTAGAGATATTTCTGCATGTATTACTTTTTAATGTACCCTAAATTAATTTCTCCAGATCGTTATGTTGTCATTTGAATGACTGTTTAGATAACTGCTCTAATCTATTGAGGTTTCACTAGATAACCTCACAGAAGAAGCTTCCACTCTGTCCTTTCATAGCTGTCTCATATACAAACATCCACATCTATAGATTTCACACACCTGGCTAATCACAGTGGCAGGACACATCCCAAGTCCCTAATAACAGTGACCCAGAGACTGAAAATCCAAATTCTAGTTTTGATTGGTACCCCGGAAGGATAGGCTCCCTTTGTGATGAAGTCCTAACCGCCGTGTTTCCCTGATGTTGAAGCAAACCTCAGCTGTGTCAGTGTATCCTGTGAGTGCTCATAAACATATACTGAGCTATTAGTCCTAGGCCCTTATTTAATCAATAAGAGACAAAGCCAACATTCCTCTTAACCTCAGTAAATAAAAAAGACAAAGAAGTCGTCATTTTAACTGCATTAATCAATCACTCTCCTACCCAAGTGCTCGGAAATTATTAAGTAGGCTTCTTGATTAAGCAGACTGAAGCTAAGATTGTGGCTATACTTTTCTCACATTACTGTGGAGTATAATCCTGTCGCCAAGGGCTGCACGTCACAAAAGGTCCCAAGGTTATGGTAACATCAGGCTCTTAAATTAGGTCTACTATGGACCTGAGACCCAGGCAGCCCAAGTAGCCACAGAAAGAGGACTCCTTACTGAAAGAACTGAAGCTGTTCTGGGCTATTAGAGTAGCTACCTATCAATACCCATCTCCCTCCCTCTACCCATTTGCCCCTCCAATTTGTAATCCATGTAGCAGCTAAAGTGATTTGGGCAAATCTGATCAATCTTCTCTGCTTAGGGTCTGGTGATGACCTTCTCTTGCTCCGAGTATGAATATAAAGCTCCTTAGCTCTCCAAGGTTCTACACCATCAGGCCACTCCTGACATATCTGTCCTCATCTCCTCCGACTGTCCACTTGTTTCAGCCACCCTAGCTCCCTTCACCAGCTCTTTCCCACCATGCTGCCTCTTGCCACTAATCTTTACACAAAGCCATTCTCTCTTCCTGGAGTATTCATTGTCATCTTGTTAACTACGTATCATCATTTCAAATGTCAGCTCTTCAGGGGAGCCTTCCCTGTCCTCCCTCTTTAGAAATTCAATTAAATCTACAATGTGACACTATATACTCAGCAGAACAGTTCAAGTGAGAAAGACTGAAAGTGCCAAGGTCTAGTAAGCATATAGAGGAACTGGAATGCTCTTGCATTGCCACTAGAAATGCAAAATGGTACAGCCACTTTGGAATCGTTTGACAAGAATTTTTAAAATTAGAAAAATCAAAAAAATTAGAAATGACTCCCATTGCCCAGTAACAGCATTGGTGATAAAGTATACATATAAATGGAATACTATACAACTTATACACAAAAATATGAATGTGTCTCACAAAGGGAATGTTGAGCAAATTAAGTCAACACACACAAAAACGCACAAGCTGTGTCATTCATTTTATATAAGGTTTACAAATAGGAAAAACTAATTAATGGCTTTAGAAGTCCAGATATTGGTTACCCTTGGGGTGAGTAATGACAAGGGTGGCCAAAGGAGGCTTCTGAGTTGCTGGTCATGTTCTGTTTGTGAAAATCTGTTGAGTTGTGCATTTATGATTTGGTTACTTTTATACATGTACATTATACTTGGGTTTAAAAAATTCAAAGCGCTCTAGTTTCTGGCAGTAATAAAAACTTACTCTTTGTTGCACTTATCTCTCTTAGGAATTTACCACCGACTTGTGTCATTGCTTGATGAGTGCCTCTGTTGCCCTCTAGAGTCTAGACTGCAAGCTCCATGTAACTGGGAAGTTCAGTTTTTAATAGTCATTACTACTTGGTGTCTAACTCAGTATTTCTCAAATATTTGATAAATTAAAATGAATCGATACAGCCTGACTCAGTAATTCAGAGCATGAACCTGGGAAGCACAGGACCTATGTGTTAAAACCCATTTTGTAAGACCAGCCATATTTGGCTGAGGGAGATAGTGACTTCTGTCTTTCTGGCCAACCACTGTTTCTTTAACACTCAGTACATTTGGACATTATAGGTCCTCAAATTCTTTAAAAAAAAATTGAACAAATGGAAAACTGAATGTACACCTAAATGGATTGGGTATTTTTTTTCCCAGTGAACAATACTCTCAAGTGAATGAAAACACAAAGATGAATTGTTTATTTTTCCTATCCTGGCTGCAGTAAACTAGGTATATAAGTCCATTTCTAAGTCTTCAAACCATTGCTCTGACAGACTCTACCTCTGCTCTTCTTTACTTATCACCTCCTGGTCCCAGATCCCATTAGCATGGGATGTTGTTCTGATGAGTTTACGGCTTTCGAGGTGATTCTTAGCTCGTTTACAAGCCGAGATCTTAGGGTATTTTTGATCTGACTGAAAAAAGGCAATAAACTGACTTTCAAGTGACAGGACTACAAATAAGTCAATCTTCCACTTTCTCAGGTAATGCCAGAAAAAAGTCTTGACGGGCATAAATACAGAAACTTCTAGGAACGGAGATTGAATGCTTATATACATATTTAGGGTAATTTCCTACTTTAGGATGTAAAATTAAATTACATTAGTAATATATTACCTCCAGAAGTACTATTCCTTCTCATTTCAAACAATAGTGTTGAAATCCTTCACATATATCTTTTACAACAGTGTTCACCATCAAGAGAACCATATTTTCATAATCTAAGAATTTTTCGGATACATCATTTTACTTTTATTAGAGATGCTGCACTTTTTGAATCCAAGTAAAATGATGCCACTAGAAAAATCTAAAATATTTATTTATTTATTTGAGATGGTGTCTCACTCCATTGCCAGGCTGGAGCGCAGTGGTGCGATCTCGGCTCACTGCAACCTCTGACTCCCTGGTTCAAGCAATTCTCCTGACTCAGCCTCCCGAGTACCTGGGATTACAGGCACATACCACCACACCCGGCTAATTTTTGTAGAAAAATATAAAATATTTTAAATGAGAGCCTCAAGCATTCATTTACAAAATATCAGGATATGTGACTTGTTTATTCATCCCATACGTATTTATGGGTGATCTCCACAACATAAGCACTGCTCTATTGCTTTTGAAGGTGATCTTCAAAAGCCTATATGCAATGAAATCTAACACCATGTTACATTTCTTTGCCTTTTTTTTTTTTTTTTAAAGAAAACGCTTTTCCTGTGACCCCCCCATAGGTATCTAAAACCAGCATCAGAGAAGGATATATTAGATGAATTTGCTTTCTCCAAACAGGATTTTTGGTTATTCAAAATACAGTGATTATGAGACTGTGCCGTATATGCAGATGCTTTATAGAGGTGCACCTGTAGTCACAGCTGCTACTTTGCAGGCTGAGACAGGAGGATCGCTTGAGCCCAGGAGCTCTGGGCTATAGTGCACTTTGCTCATCTGGTGTCTACACTAAGTTTGGTATCAACATGGTGACCTCTCAGGAGCAGAGGACTGCCAGGTTGCCTAAGGAGGGGTGAAATGGCCCAGGTCAGAAGCAGAGCCTGTCAAAACTCATGTGCTGATCAGTAGTGGGATCATGCCTGTAAATAGCCACTGCCCTCCAGCCTGAGCAACCTAGTGAGAATCCACGTCTCTCAAAGAAAAAAAAAAAAATTAAATAAAGAACTTGAGTATACATCTGTACCTTTTATTCTGAGAGCTTGTTTTGGGTAAAATCCCCAACTTGTATTTACTCATATAAGGTCACATTCTCTGTGTAAGTTGGAAGAGGTCACCAGTGAGATAAACGTACAAGAATCAAATGATCTGTTTCCCCAGGGTTAAGGGTATGCAAGTTGGGCTGAGAGCTGGGAGTCTCTTTAATCTCCCAAGCTCCCTGCTGCCTATGAAACGAGTGCCCCCATGGAAGACCTCACAGAACTCAGAGCCAGCTGAAGCTCAGATCATCCAGCATTGGTCAGCATAAACTGGCTAACATTGCTTTCCAAAATATGCTGCCCTCCTTGGGTACCCTGTTGGTTACCTTCCTAGGCAGCAACGTAATAACCATGTTATGCCTCAGCCTTCTCCACCCTCCCCCTGCAGCAAGAGGGAATGGAAATGAACGCCCTACCTGTCTGTCTTTTGAAAGAGTTACAAGGTTTGGTTATTGTCTATGCTTCTCTCTGAGGCACAGATAAAAAGCCCTGATATTCACATTCACAGCACATCATGTACTAATGCAAATTAAGCTTTCTGAACCTTGAGCTACAAAGAATTATTTTTAGAAGGTTATAAACCCGTGAAGAAAAAAAGAAAAAAAGGGAATTTAGCATCACTGGCACTCTCATAGATAAAAACTGGATTTCTTATGCCAATCCCAACCTGATCCCATTAGCAATTGCATGGCTTATCTCCCTCCATGCTACCCTTTGTCTATCATATCACACCTCTATTTTTCTTTTCAGCTTCTCTAACCACCACGCTGGCTTTTTTTTGTGTCTTATTTTATTTCTGAATTTCTATTACACTCAAAATAGTTCTAAATTTGATTCAACATTTTAGGGCATTTTAAAATAACAATAATATTCCACATCCTAGACATAAAATTCTTTCTCCCTAGCATAGCTCAGATGCTACGGTGAAGTGTTCAAATGAGGTATGACATGAGAACTCTATGGCTATAATGAAAAGGTGATTTCCCAAGAGTCATCTTTCAGTTGAAGCCATTTAAAACTAGCTCAATATTTGAACAAGTTCTGCTTATCTTTTTATTCATGGTTTAAAGAGGCTATAATTTCAAGCCAATCACAAATGTGAACATCCTTAATTTGGAGTCCTTAGGTTTTGGGTTTGTAGCATAAACTTGAGTTAGGATGGTAAGGGGAAAAATGACTGAAATGAGTTTTCAAATATGTGTTTTCAGTGCTGGTGCTTACGAAAGTTTCTTATCCATCACCCAGAAAGCTTGCTATTGTAAGGCAATATAATGGAGGTAGAACTCAAGAGCTGGATGGAATGATACAATTTTAAATAGTAGCAAACTTAAATCTTAGCAGGATAGTTGCCCAGGTGTCTGAGTCACAGATGTAAAGTTGAGTTTTCCAAATTTTCTGACTTTATATACCATGACTTTTCTAACTACATGAATATTATCACCTCAACATTTCAAATGAATGTGACCTGCTCATATGGCCTCGGTTTCAAGATCTACGAGACAATTTGTTTTAACAGTTGCCTATTACTAGTGACAGCCTTAAAGAGAAACAGCTTTAATAAAGAAGGTACCTTCTAATCATCACGACTTTGAGGCCTACTGTGAAGATACTAACATTCTTGTCAACTTTTTAAAAATAATCCCAACTTGACTTATCTTTCTTCTCATCCATTGCCATCTTTGATCCCAGCCTATGATAACCAGATGAACAACTGGAATTACAGTTTGTGAGAGATTGGGGGGAAGGATGATTATACTGCTTTAGAAAATTTTAAAAAACATACAAAACAACGCATCTACCTGCCTATGATGGCCTATAGTTTCAGGAAATCTGATCTAACTATATTTGCGATGCTATGTGTCCAATATGTTTGTTTTACTGTAACACATCTGTGTTTGTAGTAATTATGCCATTCATTCAGTTAAACACTGAAAAACAGGCCTTATAAAACTTTCAATGTACCTCTGCGCAAGTGTCTTAGTCTATTTGGGTTGCAATAACAAAATACCATAAACTGGGTGAATTAGAAAAAACAAATTTATTTTTCACAGTTCTGGAGGTTGGGAAGTCCAAGACCAAGGTATGAGCAAATCGGTGTCTAGAGAGGGCCTGCTTTCTCATAAAGAGCCCTTTCCATTGCATATATGGTGGAAGGGACAAACCAGGCACTAATCCCATTCACCAGGGTTCTGCCCTTACAGGCTAATCACCTCCCAAAGGCCCCACCTCCAAATACCATCACACTAGGGATTAGCTTTCAATATATGAATTTGTGGGGGGAAAGCAAACATTCAGACCATAGCATTAAGGATTAAGCCTATTCTTTGTGATCTGCCATTTAAAAACTAAGTGATTGGCCTTGATTCAGAGGCACTAAGTTTAGAAGTACTCATTAAAAGTGCAATTTAGTCTACCTTAAGAGAAAAAGATTACGGTTGACACAGTCTTAACAAGCTGTCTTCCTGTTTCCACCTTATCTTCTATTATATAGATATTCATCTTTAAACACAAAGATATTTGATCAATCAAATAGCTGAAGTTAAGATAGTTATTAAGTGTACTGCTTTCTTAGAACATATGTTAAAAATGCACCAGATAAGTCAATGCTCCAGAGAAAACATGACGTTCAGATTCCTTCTAAATTTTATATTTGAATTAATGTTGATTGCAGATTCATTAAAATGGGAGAATTCTTTAATCTTTTTTTTTTTTTTTTTTTTTCACATGATGAATTGACTTGTTTAAACTTTGAGAAGACATAGCCTGGGTTATGTGGAGTCTACATGGAAACACAAGGATGATTTTATTTACAGCCAGAAGAGAAATTAGTCATAATTGAGTTTAATTCTTATTTTAGAGATTTAGGGGTTTAGGTTCTGAAAGGGGGAACAAAAGGCCAGTTAATTTGTAAATGACAAGTTCAGGATCCAAGCATGGATATGGAAAGCTGCATTTTCCAACAATGACAGGAACAATATCTCCCATGCCATGTGCTCTTCTGCAACATGGCCCTGCCACTCTACGCCAAGAAGTAGAGTCTAGTTCCTTTCTTCTTAAACGTGGACTTTGGTGTCTCATTTGTAACAAAACACAGTGGAAATGATGCTATGTGTCTTCTAAGGCCAGGTTGGAAGAATCTGTGTTGACTTCTGCTATAATCTTTTGAAATGGACATTCCTCAGAACCCAGATATTAGAGGATCTAAGGGGACAGTATAAATCAGATGCTAGTGTCTGACTAGCTTTTACTGATATTTGTTCTTGTAAGTGTTATCAAGAAGCATGGAGAGAGCACAGGATAGGAGTTCTAACAGAGGACTCCTACTCCTCATTCTTGAGCACTATGTCTCTGTGGCTTGGCATACCCTTGGCGGGGGGAAAGAAATGCTATACTGACTGTGATTAAATTTCTGCCACCCTATGAGAGGGGTGACACAATAGAAATTAAGCTCCCCCAAATAAAGTTATATTTTTGACACACTTAAGTGTTGTACTAAGATGATTGTATCCACTGTACTTTTTTCTGAATTGCAAATCACAAGTGTGATATCTGTGAATGTTCCAAACTAGTAATTCTTAACATTGGATGATTCCCCTCTCCCACCCTGCCCCAGCAGGAATTAGTCAATGTCCGAAGACATTTTTGGTTGTCTCAGTTTGGGGGGAGGTTGCTGCTGGCCTCCAGAGGGTAGAGGCCAATGATGCTGCTGAACATCCTACAATCTGCAGGGCAGCCTCTCACAACAAAGAATTATTCAGCCCAGAACGTTATGAGTGGCAAAATTGAGAAATACCATTTTAACCTTAATCACCCAGTAGCTTTCCTTGGACATGAGTTAGTATAGTATCTTAATCCCACAATCATGCTTCATTTATTTCGTATTGAAATTTATAAGTACAGTGTGCTCTACATGCTACACAGTAATACTAGCACTTCCAAAAATTGTTACAAGCTACAAGCAGGTAACTCCTGTCTCAGACTGAGTTTGCCCTTGCCAAATTCCAAACACTTGTCCATTAGTCATCCTGCAAATAGCATGTACCTATTTTTCCATAAAAGATCTGCAGACCTTATGAAATCATGGAAAAAATTAATACATTCCAAGTTTTTGTACAATGCTTTATATCTAAAACAGAGTTAAAGCAAAACTAAAAACAAATCCACTGGGATCAGTTGGGCTGTGGTAGGAGGGGTCAACATGATATGACTTGATTTACTTATGTTGAATCAGAGCACTTTGGGTTGGTGAATATTTATAATCAGCTATTTGTTCTCACTCTATGTGCTTGTCCATTGACTTCTTGAAATGCTTGGCAGTTCATATTCACATGCATATAGTCTAAAAGCACTAAATCTGCTTCCTGTCTGACCAGAAACAGAAAATAATAGCCTCCCTCCTTGGAATGTCTAACAGTGTAGAGAGGAACAAATGGCTTGAGGAAACTCCAGAGTGCATCAAGAGGGAGGCTGTGGGAACCAGGCTTATTTCATTGGCAATGTCGACACATTACAGAAGATGAATTCCTCTGTATCAGTTTGGAATTATTGACAGGTCCTATCAAGTAGTTTCCCATTATGCCTGGGTCAGGAAACAAAACTCTTACACATGAATGAGGGAGGGTATAAATCAGCTCTTCCACTCTGAAGACAACAGGACTCCATTTATTTCACAGTTATTTTAACAAGTTATAAAGATAATAATTTGCTCCCAATGAAAGATTCACTTCTTGAAAGTTCAAAGTATTCCTCACACCTCTCTAAGAAACACTGTAATAAGAAATTTAGAATGAACTAAAACACAATGAATGTTAAATTTATGTGTTTAGTGGATCTTAACCTATAAGCATTTTCATTTCCTTCTGTGCTTTTTGATCTTATATAATATGGTTAGCATTAATGAGTATTTTTGAGGTGAAGTCACACCATCATATATATAGGCTTTGCTACAGAACCTCAATTCTTCAGCATACTGTATATGTAAGCTATCTTCACCTTATACACAGACACTCAAAGCCAGATTTTTCAGAACAGAATGCAAAATGTGGAAAAGTCCTGATCACAAGCACTTCAAATCTGTTTGTAAACAATGCTCTTTTCCTGTGTCATAGTTAAATAAATACAAAAAGGTATACAATTGGTTTTAATATTTGTGGGCTCCATAAAGACAAATAGAAACAGAAGTATAGACAAAGTTAGGGAAATAAAACCAAAATAAGTGGGGAGGTGAACTTGTGAGGGTTTTCTACATAAGTATTCCTGTGATACTATCCTTATTTCCCTTGGGGCCACACAGTCCCTACTATCAATCCTAGTGTTTCTAGTAGGGTCCATCTCACGCTCTAGCTCTAGGAATGGGTAGGTACAAGAAAATTCCAATCCTCTACTGCTGGATAGCAAACTATCCAATGACTTAGTAGCTTACAACAATAACCATTTTCTTGTTCACAAGTCTGTCCATCAGGAACATGGGCAGGGTTCAGTGGGGCTGAACCATCTCTACTCTATATGACATTGGCTACACTTATTCAGTTGCATGCTGACACCTGGGTTCAACTGGAAGGTCAAAAATAGATTCCCTTACATGACTGGGGTCTGGGCGCTGGCAGTCATTTGAGAAAACTCATCTTTCCCCCATGAAATCTTTATTTTCACAGTGACTATCATCCTCCTGAGCCTCTCTCTACAGGTAGCCTCTCTTCACATAAATAGTTTGAATTCCTTACATGTGGCTCAAGGTAGAAAAAGAATTCAGGAGCTTCCAAGATTCTTGAGGCCTGGGCCCAGAACTGGCACAGCATGAACCCAGCACATTCTATTGGTCCAAACAATGCAAAAGACCAGTCATGTTTCAAAGGGAGGGGAAACAGACTTCATTTCTTGGTGGGAATGAGACATAGTTATATTGCAAAAAGGCATGCGAAAGTGAAGAACATATTTGGGGAAAAAAAACTTATGCCACAAAATGGCCTAAGCCATATAGCAACAAGGGAAAAAGTGTTGTTTCTGCTTGAGCTGATAAGGAGGTAAGTTTCGAGTTTCTGGTTCTCATCTTGTCACATGAGTAGAGAACTGAAGATGGAGGAAATTCAGAGTTGAGAGAGGGAAAAAGGTAGACCAAGTCCTGATGACATTTAAACACCTCAATTCAAACAAGCCTGAAGCTAATACTATCCTACACTTTTCAGTTTTGTGAACCAAAACATTCCCTTTTATGTTTAAGCTAGCTTTAGTTGTGTTCCTGTTGCTTGTAATAAAAACAAACCTGAGTGACACAGACAGGATCTGTTAGTATAGAGAGAAGAAACTAGTCCAGTCCCCCTTTGAGCCTTGAAGCCCAGTGTGGGAGTCCTTTCTGACCAGCACATGGTCCCTCTCAACTCCAGCTCTTACTTCTCTGTCAGCACCACTAAACAAAGCTATCTTCAGGGCACAGGTTGTATTCTCCTTGATTATCCTATCCTAGAACTGGGTGTGTGTTTTCCTATAATGGCTAACTCTGATATTGTTAATGAGATGAGGGCAAATAGTGGTTAAGGGTCCAAGTCAAAGGTCAGAGTCCAGGAAGCAGTACCAAGCATGAGGGTCAGTCTTCATGGCAGGATGACTGAAACAGGAAATCTAATCACAAAGTTAGAAGATGAGATGGTTAAGAATAGTTGGGAAAGTAGAACAGATCAGGATGACAGTACAGTTTGAATTCAGTGAAACTAAGTACATTTCTAAATATCTATGTGATGGCAGTGAACATGGAATATAGGGCCAAATGCATCTTTCATGTGGGCCATTTCAGGGAGCCAAAAGAGGTTCCCAGATTGACGTAACGGTCTGAGATAGCTCTGAGATTCTTAAGCAAAGCTGAACACTGGTCTTCATGCCAAAGTTCATCTTAAACTTTGAGTTGACTCAAGACCTAATGGAACTAGTCGGTCATTTCTTGAAGGCAATGCTGTCTGCAACCACTACCTAGGTCTGTTGATTCAAATGGACTAGTACTTGAGCAGAACCAATCAGGTTAGCAATACTACAGTGGGTCCATGCCAGATGAAACAACTCGCTGAGATTCCTTCCATGCGCATCTACCCTTTCTCCATAGACACCAAGTAGGTTTCAACTTGAGAAAGATATGAAAATGATTCTTAAATACCAGCAGTTGTTATTAATCAGAGTCCTAAGTTTGGTGCCAGCAACCATACTAAGTATCTCATGATCTCTTATTTGACCTGTGGAGTTGGTCTTATTATTTCCATCTTTCAGTTGTGCCTACCGTATTGTTTATATATAATAAAGCCAAACAATAATCAATTTATTTCATTTTATGAGCACAAATTTTGTATATCTCTCCCTTTATTTGCAAGATTACTTTTCCCACTAAAGTAAGATAAGGTGTCTCATTTTTCCAGCCACCTAAAGGAAATAAAATGTAAATCACCTCAAACAACATTTAGGTGCTCACTCATTAGAAAGTCAAAATATGCCAAACTACAGAAGTAATGATAGAGGACATTTTCCTTTCCAGGGCTTTTGCATGTGTAATAAGACAGTAAAATTGAAATCAGTGTGTCATTCAGGTTTCTAATATCCAGAAGGAGGAGCTGATAGTCCTGAGGAACACAGAGCCTCCAGTACAGTTTCTGAACCTGGCTGATGATCTGAATGCACATGGAGCTGGTTAGAAATACTCAATTCTGTTGCCCCAGTCAAGACCTTCTGAATCAAAACATCTGGGGATAGCATTCTAAACACTTCTCAGGTGATTTTGCTTGTCAGCTAGATTTGTGGACCACTTTCTTTTTAATAAGAAACAAACTGCTTTAAAAGTCAAAGATTTCCTATATATTAGTAATATTTTAGGACATTAATATCAGCTTGGAACATTTAACGTATGCATCAATATGCTTTTGATTTCCTCTTCAATGTTTAGTGGGGTCAATGTAATCCAGAAACATGAAGACAGGTATTTAATCTGTCCCTGTCTGAAATGAAATGAAGCTTAATTACTATTTTCCCCACTGAGACTGAATTTATATGTTGAATTAAAAGTACTTGTCTATTTCTCATTGTGGGATTTCTAATCCAGTGCAGATGATGTCAGTCCTGTCTGCCCTGTTAATATCAGAATCCATTTATGACCTTTGCATGAAACAAATGACCTTTTCTCTCCCTAAGCAAAATTGTGCCTCTCTTTTTCAGGGACTGGATCAAGATTCTGAACTCTGACAAACTCCATGGCTTAGTGATTATGCTATTAATTTAAATTCCTACTTTGCTTTAGATACACCAGATTCCTAGGTGTGGGGCTAGTCGGCTATGTGGATTATAAAGTCCACCAAGGACACACCAACTTCTTTGACATTGTTTCCATCCTTAAAGCAGTAACTGCCAGAGTAGGTATGAGATAAGAGCTGACGAGTAAGTGAATGGATGGACAGATGAATGACCTGGATCTCAATGTTTAATTGGATGTTCAGTAGGCTGCTGAGATTTCTTGGTCAATCTAAAGCTAAGAAAGTAAGTGCACTTTACCTCATTGAGCCTTAGTTTCCTCATTGATAAAATGGAGACAGAAGAGGCAGACAAGAGAAGTCCTAACTAAATATAGCTACAATTCGATGGAAAAATCTGACAACACTTGGCTTTACCATTAACAAAATTTTAGACTCACATTGACTTTTAAGAAATTACTGTCATAAGTACATGGTTTGCTCCCTCACCTCCTTCAGGTTTTGTTCACAAGTCACTTTCTCAGTGGAGCTCTTCCTCGAAAGCCCTATTTAGAACTTACAACCTCTCCTCAACTTCCCCCGATCTGCTTTATAACTCCACAGCACTATCCCATATGGTACTACATCATTCACTCATTTATTCCATTTATCCATTTATTGCTCATTCCCTTTCACTAGAATGTAAGTTCCATGAAAGCAGAGATTTCTGTCTGCTTTATTCACTTCCACAACCTTAGCATCTTGTCTGCCACCTTACTGGCATTCAGTAGATAATTGTTGAATGAAGGACTCAACAAAATAGCAATGGAACATAGGTTAACTTAATTCCATTTAAAAATGTGAGCACGGCCACTGCTATAAACAGGAAAGATACATGCTGAGCATTGCGGGGACATGAAAAGAAAACCAAGCCTTGGTCTCGATGGTCACATTGAGACGAGGAAAAATCTGGAGAGGTAGATATTTATAGAAAGATAATACTAAAAGGCAGAATTACATAAATATCGAAAAGAGTCACGGCAATATTTTGTGAGAGTTTAAAAGAAGGAGTGGTTAATTCTAACCAAAGAAGGATTGGGGAGGGTTCATGAAGGGTGTCATAGGAGTTAGTGTTGGAAGGATTTGGCTCTGAGCAAATCACAAAAACCTTCTTAAGCATCACCTTGCTCTTTGAGAAGAATAGAAGAGCATTAAATCCCTCTCACAGGGGTACTGCGGGGGTTAAATGAGGTAATGAATGTGAAAGTGACCACTTTGTTGCAACCAGATAGAAGATTCTCCAGTGTTAGTTGAATGTGAGTCCCTACAATAATCTGTTGCTCCCAAAACAAAAGCATCAAGTACAGTAGTGAACACAGATTTAAGCTGGTGTAAATATTATGTTATATAACTAAAGTCTGTATGCAAAGTAAAATATCACACTCTTTGTTACATGTTAGGATCATTGCAATAATTACACAAATGGTTTTTTTTCAATTTTGTGCATGGAGTTATAAAACTGACTGTCATAGCAATTCTTTACATCCTGGCTTAGTTTATTTAAAAATTCTTATAATTTGTGATAGTTTAAACAGTACAGAGAAGGAATTTTAAATTTAAGTTTGGAAAAGGCATGGACTCACTGTAGGAAAGACATTTAAGAATTTAAGATACAAAATCTGATGGAGAAAGGGTGTACAATTAATCCGCTATGTTTCTTACGGTTTTCTTTAGCTCCTCTGTCCTTCTGGCCTCAGTATAAAAAAAATGTTGGGACCCAACATTAAAAGCGAAAGAAAAGGGTAAGTTACACTAAGAAAAACTTTACCTGAACTAAAGTTATAATAAACAATCAGTCGAAGGGTCATGACCCAGCATTTGTGACTGGCAGAAAGTAAGAGGGGCTACTTGAATGAGACAGGCTGGCTTTTATAAAATAAGAAACAGCTTTGACGTCAGTGCTGTCCCTGAACTGAACTGCTTAAAGGCTCAAATCGGGTTCAGTTAAATTATCCCTTCCTTCCTGCTTGTCTCCCCTTCCACTGCTTCCCCTAACCCTGACACTGCAGTCATTCCACCCTGACCTTTTCCAGACAGAATAAGGCAAATGAGCATATATCCCATCCCCCTCTAAGCCTTCTGGAAGGCTTATCCCAAATCACACTCCAGAAAGCTGGAAAGGGAGACATGGTGAGCAAAGGTCAGCTGTGGTAAGCTTGGAGCAGGAACTCCTTTGAGACTCAGGCGGTGAAATGCCTAAGCGTTCCAGTGTGTTGCCAGCAACACAAGGGTAAGCATGAACGAGGACTCCCTGTGACAATTAGATACCTAACTCCTAAGGGAATGACCTGAAACCAGAGATTTTAGAACAACTCTCTCAAGTTGGAGCTGCTTATTGGACTCACAGGATCTGAATTTTTATGCCGATCACAATTACCCATTTTATTTGTGAAGACCAGTGGAGGATAAAAGCGGAGACGTAAGGCCATGATTGCTTTAAGTGGGATTGTAGATGTGGTTAATTGGAATATTTTCAATGTAAAACAATATGACATGTATGATTACCTTGAAAGAGAAAACTGCTCCGTTAACTAAGTCACAAAATTAGAGACGAAAGTACCTACGTATCTTCTGTCAGCCATTCTACCCTTCATGCTCACACCCATGGCCTCTCTCATAAAAGTCATAGAATTTGGGAGATACTATTTTCTGGTTAGCCAGAAATGTCCAGAATTAAGTGACTTGCTCAAGGACTCCAACCAATTGTGACAAAGCCTAAATCTAGTCTTCACTGATTTAGAAGGGAAAAGTCAAACGAGAAGGGACTGATTTAGAAGGGCCCAGTGACTTCTTAACAGGTCACACCGCTTCTTCGGCAAATAGACTTCATTTCATTGCTTTTAACTTTGAAGCAAACTCAGGAGTACTACAATATTAGATCTTGAAAAATTAAAACCAATAACGAGGACAGTTGTTACTAGTAAAAGTTCCACATAATGAAAACCTGGAGATGAACAGTATCAGTGTGTGAAGCATACAAAGGAGGTCACCATTGCTCACATGACCAAAATATTTGCCAGTGGCTACATTATATTGGGAATGTCCATATTAAATGTCTCAAGGGCCAGGCTGGTAATACATGCGTGAATCAGGCAGGGTTGAGGAGATAGAGAAGTTTTCTGGAAATGGGCTGACTTGGAACAAACTAAATTTCTTCCTAAGTCTTGAAAAACTGGAGAAAATAATGGTGATTATGATGATCATTCTCTGTTTCAAGGTACCCGAGAAGTACCAAGGCAGCCAAGACTTAAGCAGTCAAGGAGAAAATCTTACTGAGGTGAGCCCAGTATTTCACACCAATTTCCCTGTCAAGGCATTCAAAGACCCCTAAGCAGTACTCTTGGGGAGGCTGAAAGGACAAGGTAGTTACTCAGAGGCAGAACTTTCATCATCCTCACAAGACTGAACTGGAGTTAAGAGCTATATGACAGCTAGGAGTTCAGGGGCCAAGTTCCTGAAGGTGAGCAGGCAAACCAAATTTATGGTGATTCGAGTCAAAGCAGTGGTCATCTGTATATAAAAGGAAATGAGTAAATAGAGGAGAAACAGACAGGCTTCTACTCTCAAGTTAAAAAATTACAGGGAGTAGCAGGGCTTGTTGCAAACTGCTAAAATGTACAAGCCCTGACAAAAGGCACTCAAATTCACACTTCCTGAAAACTCTGAATTGCCCAAATAAAACACTCTTATGAGTCATACATCAGCTTGCAGGCCAAGAAATCTGTAGAGATTACCTATTACAAGAGCTACAAATACAAGTATCTCTGTAAGAGGCTTCAAGATTCAACGTTATAATATAGAGCTTTTTATGTGCCAAAAAAAAAAAGCTGTGCTAAGACCTTACATATACCTTTTCTTATTTTAACATGCCCACAACAACCCTGTGAGTTAGGCATACAATGATCATCACAGTATCAATGCTCAGGTTCCATAATTTGTCCAAGGTCACACTGTGGGTATACAGCAGAGCATGGAATTAAACTATAATCATCTGACCCCAAGTCCAGACCTCTCTCCACCACAAAGACGTAACACATATCACAAAGCACCAGAGCTTTCAGTGTTGCAATAGAAAATGAAGATAAAACATCATTGAGCCCTAAATCAAGAAAATGATTTGTGAGAATATTTACTGTGTAGTGGGTACTTGAGTCTTATAAGGCAGTACTCATTAGAACTTTTGAAAGTTTTGTTTTCCAAAACTGTATGCACTGCTTTCAGAAAATACGAGGGTTTTTTTTTTTCTTTTTTTTCTTTTTTTTGAGACAGCGTCTCACTCTGTTGCCCAGGTTGGAATGCAGTGGTGCAATCTCAGCTCACTGCAACCTTCGTCTCCCAGGTTCAAATAATTCTCTTGCCTCAGCCTCCCAAGTAGCTGGGATTACAGGTGCCCACCACCATGCCCAGCTAATTTTTGTATTTTTAGTATAGATGGGGTTTAGCCATGTTGGCTAGGATAGTCTCAAACTCCCGACCTCAAGTGATCCACCCGCCTCAGCCACCTAAAGTGCTGGGATTACAGGCATGAGCCACTGTGCCCGGCCATGAGTGTGGTTTTGGTAGCTAGCATTGAGTTCTACATTTAGGATAACATCCTTTATTCATTAGGCACTCCTCAATGATGTCCACTGACTTGGGCAAGATCAAAGGGCATATGTTGCAATTTCCTTTGCTTTCCTGTTTATAGTAATCACAAGATACGGGCTCCATGGCCTTTTTCTTCACTGTAAGTTTTCTTACATATTATTGCGTTCATGTTGTATCTTTTGGGTTTGGCAGATGCCAAAAGTCTGAAGCATAAATCAAACTCAGGATTGAATATCACAGTTCTTTCAAGATTCTTTGCAATCATTGTTTGCAGACTCATTCTTATTCAGAAGAGCATGTGAATATCAAAAGGACTGAAAACCAAAAGGACTACATAATACTGTGGATTATTACAAAATATTACATTGGAGGATATTTAGTCACTGACCTTCTGCTTTCATTGTAAGGAGCTCCAGGACATAAAAAATTTGGTGTTGTTAAAAAAAATTCTATTTAGTGAATTTATAAATCAAATAAGCACTTTAAACAGTAACACCCCAAATAGGACTCTAAGGTATAATGTCTACTCCTGGAGTAACAGTGGTCTCAACCAGACGAACATAGAGTGGATTAAAAATTCCATGTTCAAAATCTATTTTTTACCTAATTGCCTGAGATTTATAACAACTTTGGCAATAGACCTTCATTAAATCAGAAGTAACCAAACACTGAAGTCTGTATGATTACTCGTTTCTGTCTCACCATTTTAAAAACAGAAACAAGGTATCAAATTTACCTCAAAAAAAAAAAAAAAAAAATGAAGTTTCCAAAGTCTTGTGCAATATCCATCTCAGTGTTCCCAAACTGGAAACCAGATAGGATGCCAAAAAAGTACTTTAAATATTTTTTAATCAATACCACAGCCATTCAATTAAGATGTGTAGTTGTATTTATTTGAAAGCCCAGCATCACAACTGTATCCACTACCTATCTGTTAAACAGGTATTTATCTCGTACTATAAGATGAATATATGATTATATTGCATTTTTTTTATAGCTCAAACTACAATAAACAAGGCACACTAACAAGTATTGAGAAAGTACGAACAAAACAGAAAATGTTTTTATAAAGCTCGGTTGAGTTTAGAGAGATAGACAAACTCAAACATCAGTGCTTATATATGCTATGAATACAAATGAAGCAACATAAAGAGAGAGAGAGTAAGCTGGAGGGAGACTATTTCATAACATGGTCAGGAAAGGTGTTTCTGATAATACAACATTTGCGTAAAGACCAAAAGAAAACGAAGGTGTGAACCCTTTGGCTACCTAGTGAAGGGCATTTCAGCCAAAGGGAACAGTGAGTGCAAAAGCCCTGAAGTGGGATTGTCATTGGCCTCTTGTAGGAACAATAAGCTAGTATAACTGGACTATGTAAGAAAGAGGGGAAGAGAGGAGACGAAGTCAGAGAGGTCACAATGGGGCGACATAATATAGTATTCTCCTAGGACTTTGAATTTTATGTTAAGTGAAATGGAAAACCATTGAAAAGTTTTCAGCAGAAAAATGATACAATCTGATTTGCATATCAAAGGTTTCTCTGATGGCTGGGTGGGGACAAGACGATGGGAAGTATAATAGCCAGACTCCAAGATAGCCTCCATTGATTCTCGCTCGAGTAGTCACACTCTTGGGTAGTCCCCTCCCACACTAAATTGGGCTGATCCATCCAACCCACAGGATATTGTGGAGATGATGGTTTGTGGCTTCTAAGGCTAGGCCATAAACAATATTGAGGTTTCCATCTTGCTCTCTCTTAAGTCATTTGCTCTTGGGAAGCCAGTTACCACATTGTGAGGGCACTTATGCAGCCCTCTAGAGATGCCCTTGTAGTGAGGAGCTTTCTGCCTACAATCAGCCATAACTTGCTAGCACTTTAAGTGAGTCACCTTGGAAGCCAATCCTCCAGCGGCCAGGTAAGCCTTCAGTCCCAGCTGACAGCTTGTCTGGGACTTCATGAGAAATTCTTAGGCAGAGCCACTAGCTCAGCTGCTCCAAAATTCTTGACCCACAGAAAAAATAAAATGGTAAATGTTTTAAAGCACTAAGTGTTGGTGTAATTTCTTACACATTAATAGATAACGGATACAGGCAAAGGTGGAAACAGTGAGGCAAGAATAGGATCAGACTAGCTAGGAGCCTATTTCATTCAAGAGACATGGCAATCTGGACTAACTGGTAGCAACAGAGGTAGTGAGAAGTGATTAGATACTAAACATACTTCTATAGGTACATTTGGTATCTAACCACTAAAACCACTAGAAACACTAGTTTTACTAAAATTCTGAATAACTTACAAATTTGATGTACGGTATGGGAAAAAGGAATCAAGAATGACTGCAAGACTAGCAAAATGAAACTTCCATTGGCTAAATAGGGAAAGCTGCTGAAAGGAAAAGGAATGGAGAATTAGAATTCAAAATAACCAAATAACCAAGTAAGTAGAACTGTCCTGACACTATTTGAAGATACGTGACAGAATTCTTTTTAAAAAAAACTTTAAAAAATGCTACCCAGTAGTTGACTTTCACAGCTAATAAATACCATGAAATAGCTATTTAACCTTTTCAGTTGTCTCATTTACCATCTCAAAATTTGGAAAAGGCTAACTATTGGGAATGAGTAGAGGCTGAACAGTTTCACAGGGAATGTTATGCTGCAGAAGTGACAACATCATAAGCTATAGTTTGAATGTCCCCTCCAAAACTCATGTCAAAATGTAATTGTCATTGTGACACTATTAAGAGGTGAGACCATTAAGAGGTGATTAGGCCATGAGAGCTCTGCTCCCATGAATGACAATAAATGAATGATTGCTGTTATCATGGCTTCATCATAAAAGGGTAAGTTCAGCCCTTGCTCTAACCCTCTCTGCCCTTCTACCTTGTGATGACTTTCACCATTGGATGCTGGTCTCTTGATCTTGGAATTTCCAGCCTCCAGAATAGTGAGCCAATGAATCTGTTTAATATAAATTATCCAGCCTCAGCTATCTTGTTATAGCAGTACAAAACAAACTAAAACACTGTATTTTCACTAAATCCTATTTTATTTTCTCTTTTGAGCACAGAGAAAAAAAATCTTTTTAGGGTTTCATGCTATTAGGTTGGAGTCAAGTGACTACAACCTGGACAATAACATATGGCTATCTGTGATGTGGTCATCATTGCCTTAGCCCTTAAAAACATCCCACAAAACCTTCATGCTCTTGAAATGGCAGCACAATAGGGTAGAGAAAACTTGAGTCCATGAAGCTCCACATAAAGGAACTTGTACAAGACTTCAAATAAGACAAACTATTTTCTTGGCTCAGCTACTAAAATCTGGAGTTTATTTGTTATCACAGCAAAGCCTAGTCTATGCTATTATGCATGACCTGCACGCTCTGATGAAGCCAATCTGTTTTCTCAGGTTAATCACATGGCCAGGAAAAAGTTCAGTGTGCTGTCAAACCACACTATTCTACAAACTATAGGGCCCCAGTAATACAGATCCCATCAGTGAAAATGGAAGTGAACTTCCATGAGCCTTTTCTGTGATCTTTTATCGGTGTATCTGTTCATATCACCTCCAGGCAAGGAGTGGTTTTCTTACTCCTTTATTCCATACAACTTCCATTCATCTTCAGTAAATATTCAATCTTGCACAGATCATATTCTATTGTAAGTAATTATGAGATCCTGGCAGGCATGATCTTTGTCTTTTTATTTTCTTCTTTCATGAGTGTCTAACACATAGAAGGTACCAAATAAATTTTGGACATATTAGTAAGGCCAGTAGTTGTACCCATTAAAATATTTACATGTACTATTTCTGTCATAAGATGAAATATCACAGTGCTGACAAAATTGTAAATCAGTACTAAAATATATCTGACAAAAGTAGAAATAAGAGTGGACCATCTTGTCATTACCATATTATATTTTATGTAATAATAGAAGAAACTGTATTGCTATTTCAGTGCAGATTAGTAACTGGCACTCAGTCCAGGTCCACTCTGGTATGCTGAGCTCTCCCTGACAAGTTGGTCTGATGCTATCACGGCTGTTCTGCTTTTCCTTCCTAAATGAAACACCCTGTAATTATTCCTAATGACCTTTATTTCAATAGCATTTTTTTTTTGCATTATGATCTTTTGCCTTAGAACAACAATTCAAGTAGAGTCAAAAAACAAAGAGGGGCAAAGCTAAGCAAAGGCTATGAGGATCAAGATCAAGGATGGCCACCATTCATTATATATAATACCAAAAATTCAGAAGTGACCGAATGTTCAACAATTAAGAAATAATTAAATTATATTGCACCTCTTCAAATAATTTGACATAGCCAATTAGTTTAAGTATGAAGATGTTTTACTATTGTCAAGTAATCATAAATGCAATCATACCAAATACTCATACGCAATTGACCAGGAACCAGATACTTTTCTAAGCATTTTATATATAAACTCAATTGATCTCCCTAACAACTCTGAGATATTCTTATTATCCCTACATTATAGATGATGAAACAAAGCAATTAAAGATTAAGACACTTGTCCAAGTTTATATATATATATACACACACAATGTCTTTTATATACATATGTAAATGACACGTATATAGATTTATATGCATACATGTACATATTTACTTTGTATATATATATGCAAATAAATATGTAGCATAGAAAAAGCTGATAGAAAATACACCAAAGTATTAAGTGACTTTCTGGTTTTTAATATGTAAAACATTACTCAACTCTATTTTCTATAACCTTTATAATCTAAACAAAATTAATTTTAGCCTAAAATAAGATAAGCTGGATGCATTCTAAACCTAGTGAACTAAACTCTGCAGGGCATTTTGGCCTGGATGATGCCCAGTGTGTTGGCTACTGTATGACTGTCATTACTCGATTCATTCCTTCTTTCATGAGAGTTTCCCATGTGCCAGGTACTGCTCTAAGCACTGGGGATACAGTGTGTGAACATCTCCAAGGAATAAATGTCTACAGGGTTCTGTGTTTCACAGTGAGATGTAAATGATCTTGTCTATCTCCTGAAGCTGACAGGAAGCCTGATAAAGGTGGGAAGTGTGCTCTCCCCTGTGTCTTCACACCTTACCACATGCTGTTACAGAAAGTGTGCCCGATAAATGTTGAGTGAATGTTGTCATGTTTGAGGCAGATTTTACATTTTAACTTCAGGAGTCCATATTAAACCAAAATTCCCTCCCTAAATCCACCGTACCAAGAATCTCACATATGAGCCTGGTGTGGTGGCTCATGCCTGTAATCTCAGCACTTTGGGAGGCTGAAGTGCATGGATCACTTGGGCCCAGGAGTTTGAGACCAGCCTGGGCAACATGGTGAAACCCTGTATCTACAAAAAATTACCACGTGGGGTGGTGGGTGCCTAGGGTCCCAGCTACTTGGGAGGTCGAAATGGGAGAATTGCTTGAGCTTGCAGGGCAGAGGTTTCGATGACGTATGAAACATATGGATGGGTAGTAGTGATAAGATTCAGTGAACACATTTCCATGATCAAAGTAGCTGTAAGTAAAAATGAAACTTGAGATAAGTAAAAAATCATATGCAAATGAGTTGCATTTAGCAAAGATGGGATGGAACAATACTTATCAACATTTCTCATGTTAGACACACTATTTTAAGTTGATTTCTTATCAGCAGCACAGCCGTGGAACAACAAGCGTGTTAGAATGTAACTGATGCCACGTAGCTAATAGCTGATCTCCCGGCTTAATTCTGAGGAAATGGGGCCACAGTCAATCACTGCGGTGGCTTGCCAACATCAGCCTGTAAAATGGACCTCCCCACTCCCACGTTTTTTCTCTCTGAGGGAGAGAAGACAGTTGAGGAGGATAAAGGCAAAAGTATCCAGATTGCTACTCTGCTGAGTGGCTTGGGACTTATCACAACCTCTCACAAAAGTCGTTTGTTCCTTTGGGCAAATTAGAACTCTAGGTTGAATGCCTTCACATTATTGAAACAGAGCCACTGTTGAAACGTTCTCATGCTTGGCAACTGTTTTCTTTAGAAATAAAACCACAGCTGGTTTTATATTATGTATTTTGGTTAAAGACATTGTAATTTTTGCCTTTATTTATTTATTTTAAGCAGTGTTAGTAGAAAAACTGTCTCATCTACTTAAGATGATTAATTTGTCCCTTATTCACCTCCTTCCCTCCCCATCCTCACACATTTCTCAACATTTGACTCAGCATTACAGTATGGCCACTGAGACTGTAGGAACTACTTACAAATATTTACTTTTTAATGGCTCAAGTCCATGTTTTGGTGGGGCCTCTCTTTCAACTTCTGCTCAATTCAAAAATCAACCATAATTTTGTCCAAGTATCAACTGCTATGTGAAAACTACACATAACTGAGACCATTTTCTGTTGAAAAGTCACAATTTAATCTTCATAAGTGCTCTTAATGAATAAATACATACATATAAAAATCTATAGCACTTACACTTTTATAAGTGAGCTGGTGTGAACTGTAGTATTTGTAAGAGTACAATTATTACTGACAAATTTTTGAAGTAAAATTATGTTCTCTGCTTCTCTTAGAGGGAACATTCTTAGAATCAGGCCTCAGATGATGAATGAAAGAAAGCACTGAGATACTCACATGACATTCTGTGTGCTCATTTGCAATATACACATGCATATACTGAACAGATTTTTCTTAGAGACCAGGGATATGGAATAAATTATAGTCACCAATTTTAAAAGATTTTTAAAATCTAGGGGTAATATGATTTTAAAAATCAGCCTCGCAGGTCAAAGGAATAGTTAGGACTTCCACGGGGGGAAAAGACTCTGAAATAAGATAAAAGAAAATGCAAAAAGGGGATTTCTCTCTGTAAGTAAGTAGGAGAAATAATCCAAACTAACTGCGGCCCCATAAGTGATTTAGTACATGCAAATATCTGGGTAGTGGTCATGGTGTTACTGGACCTGCCTCCTCCCACTGCCTTGAATTTGCAAAGTCTATGAAGCACTTGTGTTACTTTGAATTAAGATAGATGAAGTCAGCCTAAAATTTGCATTCTAGAAGTAAAGTACTAGTACCTCAAACTTACGGAACTACCAGAATCTCTCAATCATTGCACTCATATTGAAGTAGAAATTTTGTAGTGGCCACCTGTTGTTTTGACTGGTCATCATCCTTCTGTAAACATAACACCCTTTTCCTTTAGAAATTGTCTCTCATTCTAATGATTGAACCCGGAGATCTGTTGCCACTGAACTGGTATGTGACCCTGATCAGCCAATGTCCCCACTTCTCCTCATAACAGATCTCAGGAGTGAATTTATGATTCAAGAAGAACCAGTCAAAATATTTTCTTTGCATTAATGGGGCTGTTGGGGAGTAAAGGGGTCTCTTTTTACCTTGCATCAAAGGCTAAAAAAAAAAAGTGATAATCCTGGAGTTGTCTGGGGCCATTTTTGCTAGTTATTGAGAAAACGTCCCTGAAGTTAAAACTTATACAACAGAGGCAAGATATAGGGTGAGGGGGTAGGATACTGCCATGAGTTAAGTGCAGTCTACCCCTTAGAGGTCTTGGCTACAGGGGAGAATCAAGTCTTTTGTGCTGAATAAAGTGTAAGTTATATTGCTAATGCACACAACCAAAAGTGCTGAATAATAGCATCCTCATTGTGCCATTTTCTTGTTGGTCCTGAATTTGGGCACTGCAGTCTAAGAAACATCTGTGCTTCTATCTTTTCTGCCTATGATGTCATCAACTACTGACTTTAAACAAGTTTATGAAGACATGTACAAAAGTATGTATTGGTAGGCTTTGATTTCTTAATGGGATCTGCCTTATAGCACAATATCCATGCGATATGGGCAACAAGCAATGAGTTGTCTTCATTGCTGTCCCAAATATCTCTTCCCCAAACTCAGCATGCACACCAGCAAAATCTGATATGCATGGAAATAGGTCACTTTTACACCAAAGTAAGGGGTAGAAAGGGTTTTTGGAGACATTTATGGGTGTGACAAAGGTGAGTTTTTATAACACGGCTAACTGTGTACTATGTGTTTTTACATGGTAATGCAAGACCTCTCTAATTTCATATCATGGGATGAACATTCAGTAAGTACATAAGTACTTCTATACCTAACATATTATATATTCTAAATAAAATTGGTACCTGTTTATCTATATAACAGAAAAGCCTAAAGAAGCTTAATGTCATGCAGAAAAGTACATCACACACTTGAGTGAGATTGACCAAAACCCCATGCCAGCTGGGCCCATTAGGGACTGGGCTCATATATTACTGTTTAAATTCTTGGAATCCAATTTTTTTTCATTTTTAGGGTAAGGATAATACTTTGCAGGTGACTTTTGCAAGATAATAGAATCAGACATGTGAAAGATCTTAGCACAATATTCATTATGTAGTAGGTATGTATAAATATCACTTTACAAGAATACGTTATAAAATTGGCACCAAGTTTTTTGAAACACTATTACAATATCTACAGGAATTTGGATTTTTGAAAAGATGTTAGGACTTCAAAGAAGTTTAAGAAGACATGTAAGAACTAGCTGAGTTTTTGAGAAAGAAAAAAGGAAAATTCCTGGAAGACATATAAAAAAGGAATGTTAAGCTAGAGTAGTAATCTCCAGAAGCCTGTAGAAACATAAGGGATATTGAACTAGACATAACTCCTTAGGATAAAAGGCAAACAGAACAGAACATGTGGCCTGAGGCCCATTAAAGCCTAGGCCTTCAAACAGCTGTTCTGAACGCAAAAGGAATACTGCAAAACTCCCCCCGCCCCGCCCTTTTTTTTTTAAGGCAGCAAGGAACATTTCTGTCAGTCAGGGGTCTTTGTGGTGACAATGAAAGTCTTCCACAAAAAATCCAAACACCACATCTGTGCCACATGCATAGGATCACATGCAATTAAGTTCCAGCTTCCTATGTTAACAAAATGAATTTATAACTTTTCTTAATTCAAATTCCTACGGCCTTAATTCAAATTCAGGGTGCAGAGGACTCCAAAGAAAAAAAAAATTACAAGTCAAAAGGCAGTGAACCACCATGAGAGGTAAGAGCAGTCAAAGGGAGAATTAGCTAAAGTCACCCAAGAACTACAATAATCTAATAGAGTCCACGTTCATAACTCTTCAAAGGCTAAAATGAAGATTGAAATGGATTCTGAAAGAATAAGTACATTTAAAAAGCAGGTTTGAAAAGAAAGTAAAACATCTAGAATTAAAAAGTCTATAAAACCCAAAAGAATGTTTAGGTAACTACACTGAGTTGGACAAAGGATACTGCGAGATTAAAAATAATGATACAGAAAGAATATCACTGTATGATAAAATAAATGCTTTATTGTAAAGATTTAAATAATTTAGAATTTCTATGCATTTATTAACAGATTCTAAGTAAAAATAAGGATTTTAACAACTCAATTAAGAAGTTGGATATAATGCATATTATATGCATTATAAGAAGTTGGATATAATGCATAGTGGATATAAGACTGTTATACCCACTATTTAGAAAATCTACATTTTTACATGTATATACAGTGAATTTTAAAAACTTATGCTGAATAGGCTGCAAAGTAAGTTCCCACAAATGGTTATAAATCAACAGTATATAGTTTAATAAATTATATTAAAATGTAAATCAGGCCGGGCGCAGTGGCTCACGCGTGTAATCCTAGCACTTTTGGAGGCCAAGGCAAGTGGATCACCTGAGCTCAGGAGTTTGAGACCAGCATGGCTAACATTGTGAAACCTCATCCCTTATAACTATAGAAAACCACTCAACTGCAAAAATAAACAATATGAAATTAAGGAATGAAGAACATACAAAACAACCAGAAAATAATCAATAAAATGACAAGAGTAAGTCGTCAGCTATCAATAGCCATGAATGTAAATTGATTAAGTTCTCCATTTAAAAGATAAAGACTAGATTTAAAAAAAAAAAAAAAAAAAAGACCCAACTTGACGCTGCCAACATCACCTGTAAAGACACACGTGCTGAAACTGAAGGAATGGAGAAAAATATTCCATGCAAACAGAAACCAAAAGGGAGTAGAAGTAGTTATACTTACCATGCAAAAGAGATTTCAAGTTAAAAGCTATAAAAAGGAGCAAAAAAAGAACATTATACAATAACAAAAATATCAATTCAGCATGAGAATGTAACAATTATAAATACATATATGCACCCAATGTTGGAGCCCTCAGATATATAAAGCAAATATTATTAGATCTAAAGTGAGAGATAGACCTCAATACAATAATAGCTGGAGACCTCCACATCCCACTTTCAATATTCGACAGGTTGTGTAGACAGAACAACAACAAAGAAACATTGGATTTAAACTACAGTATAGACCAAATGGACCTAAAAGACATTTGCAGAACATTTCACCCAACAGCTACAGAATACACATTCTTTTCTTAAATACATGGAATATTCTTCAGGACTGACTATATGTTAGGACACAAAACAAGTCTCTAATTTTTTTTTTTATTTTTTTACAAACCAAAATAATATCAAGTATCTTATCTGACAATAGAATAAAACTAGATATCAATAACAAGAGGAACATTCAAAATTATACAAATACCTGGAATTTAAACAACATGCTTCTGAGCAACCAATGGATAAAGGAAGAAATTATGTATGAAATTTAAATATTACTTGAAACAAATGAAAATAGAAGTACAACATACTGAGACATATGGGATATAGCAAAAGCTATATTAAGAGGCAAGTTTATAGCAATAAATGCCTACATCAAAGAACTAGAAAGATTTCAAATAAACAATCTAATGATTCACCTCAAGGAAGTAGAAAAACAAGGATAAACAAAACCCAAAATTAGAAGAAAATAACAAAATCAGAACGGAAGTAAACAGAATTGAGATTAGAAAAGCAATCCAAAGGATCAATAAAACAAAAAACTTTTGTGAAAAGATAAATGAAATTAACAAATTAGGTAGACTAAGAAAAGAGAGAAGAACCAAACAAAATCAGAAATTAAAAAATGGACACATCACAAATGAATACCATAGAAATACAATGGATCATTCAAGATTACTATGAACAACTATATGCCATTAAATTTTAAAAACTGGAGGAAATAAATAAGTTTCTGGACACACATAATGTACCAATATTGAACCACAAAGAAATGGAAACTTGAACAGACCAATAACAAGGCATGGGATTGAATTAGTAATAAAAAGTCTTCCAACAAAGGAAAGTCCAGAACCAATGGCCTCACCTCTGAATTCTACTGAACTTTTAAAGAACAATTACAACCAAATTCTTTTCAAACTATTACAAAATATTGGAGAGGAGGAAATTCTTCTTAACTCATTCTACGAGGCCAGCATAACCTTGACACCAAAACCAGATGAAAGCACAACAATAAAACTACAAACCAGATCGTGATAAACATAAATGCAAACATCCTCAACAAAATACCAGCAAACCAAATCCAACAACACATCAAAAATATAGTGCAATATGATCAAGTAGGATTTATCCCAGGCATACAAGGATGGTTCAACATATACAAGTCAATTAGTGTCATAAATCACATCAATAAAGTACAAAAACCATGCAATCATTTCAATAGATGTAGAAAAAATTTTTGATAGAATTCAACATCCCTTCATGATAGAAACTCTTAATGAATTAGGGATGGAAAGAAAGCACTTGAATATGATAAAACCCATATATGACAAACCCACAGCGACCATCTTACTGAATCGGGAAAAGCTGAAAGCTTTTCCTCTAAGAACTGAAACAAGGTAATAATGCCCACTCTCACCACTTTTATTCAACATAGTACTGGAAGTCCTAGCTAGAGAAATTTGGCAAGACAAAGAAATAAAGGGCATCCAAACCGAAAAGGAAGAAGCCAAATTAGTATTCTTTGCAGATGACATGTTATATATAGAAAACCTAAAGACTCCACCAAAACTCTTAGAACTGATGAAGTACAGTTGCAGAATGCAAAATGAACACACAAAATCAGAAATGTTTTATACATGAATAAACTAGCTAAAAAAAAGACTAAAAAAGGCAATCCCACTTACAACAGCTATAAAAAAAAAAACCTGGAAATAAATTTAACCAAGGAGGTGAAGGACCTTTACTAAAAAAGCTACAAAACACTGATGAAAGAAACTGAAGAGGATATAAACAAATGGAAAAACATCTTATGTTCATGAATTGGAAGGATCAGTATTTTTGAAATGATAATACTACTCAAAGCAATCTACAAATTCAATGCAACCCCTCTTAAAACATCAATGGCATTCTTCACAGAAATAGAAAAAATATCCTAACATTTGTATGGAACCACAAAGGAGCCCAAATATTCAAAACAGTCCTGAGCAAACATAACAAAGCTGGAAGTATCATACTGCCAGACCTAAAACTATACAACACTGTAGTACTGAAATAGCATTGTACTGGCATGAAAACTGACACATACAACAATGAAACAAAATAGAAAATCCACATATAAATCCATCCATTTACAGCCAACTAATTTTTGACAAGCACACCAAGAACATACAATGAGGAAAGAGCAGGCTCTTCAATAAATTATGCTGGGAAAACTGGATATCCATATGTAGAATGAAACCAGATTTCCCCCTCTCACTCTACCCAAAAATCAAGTCACAGTGGGCCAAAGACCTACATGTGGTACTCAAAACAATAAAACTACTAGAGGAAAAAACAGGGGAAACACTTTAGGACATTGGTCTGGGAAATGATGTTATGAGTAAGATCTCAAAAGCAGACAATAAAAAGCAAAAATAAATAGAATTACATCGATCTGAAAAGCTTCTATACAGCAAAGGAAACAATCAGCAGAATGAAAAGACAACCTACATAATGGGAGAAAATATTTGCAAACTACTCATCTGATAGAGGATTGACATCCAGAACATACAAGGAATTCAGATATCTCAACAGGAAAAATACAGCCAATTTTTAAAATAGGCAAGTAATCTGAACAGATATTTCTCAAATAATTCAAACTAGTGATCAACAAATATATAGAAAAATGACCAACATTATGAATTATCAAAGAAATGAAAATACAAACCAAAATGAGGTATCATCTAACCCTAGTTAGAATGGCTATTATAAAAAGACAAAAAATAACAAATGCTGGTGAGGATGTAGATAAAAGAGAAATCTTACACACCATTGGTGGGAATGTAAACTAGTACAGCCACCATAGAGATCCATAAGGAGGTTCCTCAATAAACTACAAATAGAACCACCATATGCTCCAGCAATTCCACTACTGGGAATCTATCCAAAGGAAAGAAAATCGTTGTTTCAAAGAGACATCGAGACATCTGCAATCCCATGTTTACTGCAGCACTATTCACAATAGCCAAGATATGCAATCAACCTAAGTGTCCAACAACAGGTTAATGGATAAAGAAAGCATAGTATATATATATATACAATGGAATACTATTCAGTCATAAAAAGAATGAAATCCTGTCTTTCATGGCAAAATGAATGGAACTGCAGGATCACATGTTAAGTGAAATAAAACAGGAACAGAGTTAAATATCACATGTTCTCACTCATGTGAAAGCTAAAAAATGTTGATCTCATAGATGTAAAAAGTAGAACAGGATTTGAGAGACTGAGAAGGGTGGGGGAAGGGAAGGATAGGAACAGATTTGTTCAAGGATATAAAATTACAGCTAAATAGAAAGAACAAATTCCAGTGTTCTATACCACTGTAAGATGACTATAGTTAATTAATATTACATAATTTCAAATAGCTAGGAGAATATCAAATGTTCCCAACATAATCAATATTTTAGATAATATGCTAATGTGATTAATATGTATGAATGTATTGAAACAGCACTATATACCCTATATATGTGCAATTGTTACTTGTAAATTTAAAAAGACTGAAAATTTAAAGCATAGCCAATTATCAGTATGAAAATTTTTGGTCCACACTGTTTGCAAAATGCCTTATTAATAAGTCAATCTGCTTAGAAAAATTAAAACCAACTGTGCTTCTGGCATGATAAAAACATGGAATTAAATCAGGCATAATTTATGTAAAATGTTGTCAAAACATATTCTACACCATTTGTAAAAGCTGAGAATACTTTTAGCATCTCTGATTTTTTTCACCAGAATCATCATGTCATGTTTGTATGTGTTTTCCCTATATAAAGAAAAAGGTTAACGTGTGTTTGTATGAATATTTAACTGGAAGTATCCATGGAGTTGGCTAATATATATTCACTTTTTATTGTATATAGATTTCTAATATTTTTTATTTCTGTAACATTTAATGTTCCTTTAAGTAAATTCGTTAAATATGTCTCAACACTTTGCATTTAAGAAGTGAATAACACTGTAACAAAAGTATATTTTAAAAGTAGAAAACTCAAATAAATCTATGCTATTGGTTGAACTGTGTTCCCCCAAAATTTGTATGTTGAAGTCCTAATCCCTAATGCTACTTCAAAATGTGACTATATTTGGAGACAGGGCCTTTAAAAGGGCAATGAAGGTAAAATGAGGTCATATGGGTGGTTCCCTAATGGATCTGACTGGTGCTCATATAAGAAGAGGAAATTAGGATACAGAGGGAAACAGCGAGACACAGTGGGGAGATGGCCATCTACAAGCCAAGGAGAAAAACTTCAGAAGAAACTACTCCTGCTGGATTTTGACCTTGGACTTCAAGATTCAGAATTGTGAGAAAACACATTTCTGCCATTTAAGCCATGCAGACTCTGGTATTTCGTATGGCAGCTCTAGCAAACTAACACAATTTATAGCCATGAAACAGATCAGTAGTGCTTTTTCTTAATCTGTCACAAGAGAAACATCCAGCAGATTTTCTCTGGTTTTAGGTCCAAGAGTACCAGCCTGTTACTTAATAGATGATCCCTATCTTACATAAGCTGTTTAAGAGGACAGAAAGATGAAAGCACCTCAACTAACTTTATACTTTTATAATAATCATGACATCAAAACCAGGTAAGAGATAGGCAAAAAAGAAACATGTCAAACTTACTTATAAATGTGGATGAAAATACCCTAAATATTTTTTTTTAAATCCAGTATATTTATCTCAAAATGCAGGATTACTTATAAAATAATTTAATTCTACTTCTTCCAAACAATATAATGATATGATAGGACAGAGTAAAGTAGGCATGCACATTAGGTTTGGGGTATGGAGGAGCAAGTCAAGGTAACCCAAACCAGGGTGTCAGAGCCCTGCTGGAGTTGCAAGGGCCCACGTGGGGCGTGCCCTGGTATAAGGAGAGCCAGACTACCCAGGCAAGGGGTAGCATGACACAGAAAGCCTGAGCAGGGGAGGAAGGTACACCTCTGGAGAGTCTGGCACAGGGTACTGGAGCTCACCCTAGGTGAAGAGGTCCTCATGCTGGGGGCAGGCAGAGGTAGGGAACAGACTGGCACCAAGTGTCAGCTGAAGCCAGGTGAGGAGAGGTGGCTGAGCACGTGGTATCAGAGATTACATTAAAGGAGGTTAAGGGGAGCAGGGAGGGAAAAAAATAAACACCCTCCATATGGCTCAGCAGATGTGGCAAAAGCATTTGATGATAAAATGTGCTACTTATATGCATTTTTAAAACTTTATCAAACTAGTGGTAGGCAATTTCCTAAACCTATAATACAACTGCACTTAATATAAAATATAAAATCTCCCTGGAAATCAGGAAAACTATAAGAATGCTGAAAGATTAATATCCTATTGAACACTGTATTTACTACAGTGCAATAATACAAGAAAATTAAACAGAATAAGATTGGAAAGGAATTATTTAAATTATTTATTTTATTTATTTATTTATTTGTTTGTTTATTCATTTTTTTGAGACAGAGTTCTGCTCTTGTCATCCAGGCTGGAATGCAATGGAGTGATCTCGGCTCACTGCAACCTCCACCTCCCCTGTTCAAGTGATTCTCCTGCCTCAGCCTCCCCAGTAGCTGGGACTACAGGCATGCCCCACTAAGCATGGCTAATTGTTTTGTATTTTTAGTAGAGACAGGCTTTCGCCATGTTAGCCAGGCTGGTCTCGAACTCCTGACCTCAGGTGATCTGCCCACCTCAGCCTTCCAAAGTGCTGAGATTACAGGCGTGAGCCACCATGCCTAACCCTAATTTTTTTTAACAGATCATTATTTAGAAAATTCAAAACAAAATATTGCAGACTATTGGAATAAGAAATTCAACAAGGCTGCTGTTTACAAGACCAACATAAAAACAATAACATACCTATGTAGTATAAACTGCTAATTAGAAAATGTAATTTTTAAAACAACTCTATTCACAATAGCAACAAGAGCCACGAAATACTTACAAATAAACCTAACAAAAATGTCCAAGACTTTTATAGACCAAAATTTTGAACTTTGCTTTACTATTTAATGATGTCAATTTTATCTTAAATTAATCCATAATTCAATGCAGTTCCAAACCAAAATCCCATATGGGATTTGTTGTATGCTTGTCAAATTAATTTAAAGTTTATATTAAAAGGTAAAGATAAAAGAAAAGAGTCAAAAGAAAATTTGAAGAAGGTAATAACACGGAGGCAGGACTAAACAAGTCAAAGAGCAGGACGTAATAAAAAACACTAATAGAAACACAGTGGTACGGTTTGAGATCTAGACAAATAAACAAAATAGAGAGGACTGTAAGTTGCAGAATAGAACTATGTATTCATTTAAGCTTGGCTTATGAGAGAAATGCAAAAAAGAACAAATCAGATATCTCACATCATATTTAATAATCTCAGGCAAAATAAAAAATATAAAAATAAAACTTTAAACTTTACTAGAGTATATCTAAGTACATTTATGTTAGATTAAGCAGGATTTTTTTTTAAAATGTAGAAAAGTCCGATTATATTAAAAAGAAAAACATGACAACAGTTAACGTAAAAGTTGGAAATTAAGCTGTAGACTGGGCACCTATCTGTGCTTTGTGCTTGATTCATAAAGGCTTAGTATTTAACACAATAAAATGTCTATACAGAAAAGAGTAAATGAGAGAAATAAAAGATGAGACAATCTGAATGGTTAATAAATTATGTTCAACATCACCAATAATCAGAAAAATATATATTAAACATCAAGGGCAGATGATATTTCAAACCTAGCACCCAGGCAAACATTAAAATATCTTGCAATATGAAGCATTTGTGAGGATATAGGGAAGTGGAAACTCGAGTATATTGCTGGTGGGAGTGAAAATCGATACTACAATGTTAGAAAGAAAATTCTAATTCAGTAATGTTTTCCTGTGAAACAACAGTTCCTCCTTCTAAGTATTTACCCGAGAAAGACTCCAGCACTCAGGGCTATTACTTAGCTGATACACCTGATACAGCTATGACAATTGTTTATGGCTGACATCCACTCTTGTTATTCAATATCCCATTCTTATGGGCTCGGCATTCCTGCCACACAGATTGCTAAATATTCTGACTATCACGGTAGTACCATGTATATAAGAAATAAGTACAAGGAAAAGCACTGCAGAATTATATAAAAATAAACAATAAGTGGGCCGGTGCCGTGGCTCACGCCTGTAATACCAGCACTTTGGGAGAACGAGGTGGGTGGATTACCAGTCTGGTCAACATGGTGAAGCCCCACCTCTACTAAAAATACAAAAATTAGCTGGACGTGGTGGCACACGCCTGTAATCTCATCCACTCAGGAGGCTGAGGCAGGAGAACTGCTCGAGCCCGGGAAATGGAGGTTGCTCGAGCCTGGGAAGTAGAGATTGTGACACTGCACTCCAGCCTGGCTGACAGAGCAAGACTCTTGTCTCAAATAAATAAATACATACATACATACATACATACATAATAAACAATAAGTGGCCATCAATAGGAGAATGAATAAATTGTTGTAATGACACATAACAGATCACTATATGGTAATCTGATGAATTAGACCTATGTCTAACAATAATTTGATATCATTTCACATATTAAATTTTAAAAAATAAAGTTGTAAAGGAAGGTAGAGTGGGATAGCATTAAGGTAAACTTTTTAAACAGAAGAACCAAAACTATTTTTTTATAATCTATACTTTATCTTATAAAACACACGAACCAGAAGTATGCTTCCCAACTTGAGGGTTTTGTTTACACTTATCTGGGGAACAAGGGAAAGAAATGGAATTGGACAAATCTTCAACTCTACATAGATTAGTTTGAATATTCTCAAATTAATATTAAGTCTGGTAGAAAAGAACATGTTAAATTTTCTGAATACTTTGTAATATGTTTGAAATATTTTATTGTTTTAAAACATAACAAATATGAACCAGTAACTTTGCATTCTTGACCCTGATTGAAAAACAGACATCCATACCTATTCACACCCCCTAAGCGCTAAGCATGGCTTTTATTTTGAGTTCAATTATCCCAAATGGTAAACAAGTAGATTTGTATCCATCATACTTTCGTATACAACAACATACAGATAAATGCATGGTAACCGTGGGAGACATCATGACATGAGTGCTCCCAAGATGGGATCACATTTCAAATGTCTTAGTTAAGGGTTTTATATGAGACAATTACATCTAGCAAGCGTTTCAGCCATGTGTTCATTCTAAAGACAATTTCTCAGTACTCTATTACTTACTGTAGAATGTTCTAATTACAACTAAGGATGAGAACTGGAAAAAAAAAAATGGAACGAAACGTCTTAAAATTGATGTTGAAAGAAGAGAAGCCAAGGTTTATGTTTTCTTGTTGGTGTTATCCTGTCTCGGTTTTTGTATGTGTTTGCAATTGTGTGTGCCTACATGCACACATGTACGTTTGAGACCTTTGTGTCTGTTTTGGGGACAGGAGGGTTCATTCAAATAGGGGGCTGAAAGAGGTCTGTGTTGCCAAAACTCAAATCCATTACCTTATTTTCAACTTGCCCATTTAAAAGTGTGTGGATTCAAATTTGGAAAATCTTTTCCACCAGGATTTAGACCTAAATAATCTTCCCATATATTTTTCTCTTAAAACCTGGCCGTTAGCTGTGTAGAACAGTCCCTCAGGAGGGATATAAGTCTCTTGTCTTAAAAAATGGAATATATTTCTTATGTTGCCCCAAGGCAAGTGAATAATATAACAGTTTTGCATCAGAGGATCCATCTCTTTCTTTCTCTAACCCCCCTTTGCAGTGTTTATTTAAGATAAAGATTTCATCCAACCCCTCTGGGGTCGCCATTTTCCACACTGCACCATTTCTCCTTCTTAAGAGCTTTCTTCTTTGCTGCTCTCTTTTTAATAGTCACTAAACTACTTTTCCATTAGAATTCCACCCTGTTGACTTTTCTGTATGCTTTAGTTGGTGTCTTTACCTTGAAATGTTTTAATGAAAAGTGGAGGAGAATAAAAAAATAAAAAGATGTTGATTTTGAAACACAGATTGAAGCCCAAAGAAATAGCAGGTGATTAAGTTTATTTTCCTTAATAAACAAGGTTTTCTGATTTTTATGTTATGAATATATACTCCTCTCACTGCCCAAAGATTTAGACAAGTAACTTCCTGAAAGCTAAGAAGAGTTATACGACTAAAAGCGAAGTGATTAAATTAGAATTTTTTTTGAGAGAAAGACAGCTTTCAAACCCTTTTTTTTTTGAATGAGCATCCAAATTTTGAAAATGGAAAGATGATGACTGTTGAAATCTAAACGTTCTTGGGTTATGAGATTTTGATAGGCTATTCTTAGCTTCTTTGGCTCAGCTGAAGCATAGCACCCCACTGAGAGGTAAAACTGTTGAGGTTCGCTTTTCTGCTGTTTCGGCAAAGGGGCAGGAGTTCACCGCACAGCAATAAGGAGTTAACAGGGGGAAGGCTGCGATGTGAATGACCATGCTGATTTCCAGTGAAGTTACAGTACTGCTTAGCTTCTCCAAAATAACATCTGTTATTTGAACCATAAAACACACATGCTGCAATCTCCCAGAAATTAACTACAAATTGTTTTTATTCTCTTGTTTAATGATCTTTATGAATCAATTAGAACAAAAAATAGCATTATGCAAGCAGAATCCAGAGAAGACAAATTAAATTTCAGCGACACAACATTAACTACTATTAATATTTCTTTAACTAAAACCACAAAACCCATTTGGACATTAATCCCAAAGTAATCAACAAACAGCCAAGACTGATTTTGGTAAAATAAAACTCTAGCAAGAATTTACTATACAAGTGGAACTTTTTAGCTTTCTAAAATAATTTTTATCTTCCAGATCTTTAATCTATGTCTGCCTGATATTGATTTTTCTCTTGAAGAAGAGATGAAAGTTGGAAATTTGACTAACATTGATTAATTATACACATATAACAACACATATTTTGCATTTTTACTACATTGGACATATTTATTACTTGAAGATGTTCTGTATAATTTTAAAGTTCTATTTTATTCACCTCCATATCTCCAGCCTTAGTACAGAGCAGGAACACACAGACATTCAATACAAATTTCCTGAGTCAATGAACAGTACTACACAGTGTTCAGAATCAAACAATTTATAGTTTAGCACTTAAAACCAGCTTGTCACCACTGTAGGTGATTTTACCCGTGGTTCTTAGAATTATATTCAAATATTCCAATGCTGCGGAGAAAAGTATGCTCATATTTAATCCCATAAATATTTTATGGCATATTTAATATGGACACAGATGAGCGCTAAGTCTCTGTTCTTAGTTTATTATTTTTCTCTTTGCAGTTCTGTCCTGTCCTTTTTGTTCGTCTGGGGCTGGGACTACAGCGGGATACTGACATGCGTGGAGGCTCATGGCTGCCAACGCGGCAGCAGGCACAGGCCTCAGCGCAGTGACATATCTATCTAATTAACACAGCTGCTGTAGCTACTGTGCAAAGTACAAAAGAGTGGGACTGTTCTGGAGAAGGCACGGCTCATAAAATGGAAAAAAAATGAACAAAATTTCTGGAAACAAAAGACCCACACTTTTTTCAAAACCCCCTTTTTTTCTAAAAGGCAAACATCTATTCTTTATACTTTGCCAACCTGGAGATTCAAACCAAAGGGCTCTTGACATGTATTTTATATTTCTTGAATCATCATCCTTGTTTAAATTTTTCCCCAAAGGAAAACCTGCAAGGTAAAATTGCTTCGTGCAAAGTTACCAATTAACTAAATATTGTAAGCAAAGGTTTGTCTGTTTTTTCCCTTGAAGTTTATCAGAAAAGACACAGAATTCTGTTTAGTTTAACCCAGATATGTTATTGTTCAGCTGGGAAATGTTCTTGTCAAAAATAACCATGAGGCAAATGCCATGGCAGTGATGGAAGCAGTGTAAGTCCAATTGCTGCTCTTAAGGTCTCAAGATGTTCGCAAGCAATCTCAATGCCCCATTAAATTTCATGGTGAGGAAGATAAATTCTTACGTGATTTAAGATAACTAGTAAGTTAGCATGTGAACAAGTAAAAGGGCATGAACTAAAATTACTGCTAATGTTTTGAAAAGAACCCCTCACCATTTCCATGCTAGTCAGTAAGTGGATATAAGTTTATAATATGACTGAGAGTCAAATAAACATTTAATGAATTTCCAGAATAAAATGAACCAGATGATCTCTTTGAAATCTGAAAGTCAAAATTCCCACTTTCCAGACGAGAAAACTGAGCTTCAGGAGGGAGAAGCGACTTTCCCAGAGAAACTCAGGTGGTTGGCAACAAAACTCAGGACAGGAAATTACAGGCTATTGCTTTTGGAACTTACATTTTCACTGAGCTAAAGATGTTATGCGTACAACATGATGTTTTGCCGTACATATACACAGTGAAATGATTACTACAGTAAGCAGATTAACCTATTTCCCCGCACAGCAACTTTTTTGTGGATATAACATCTAAAATCTTTTTAGTAAATTTCTAGCATAATATACAGTATTATTAACTATAGTCACCACACTGTACATTAGAGCTGTAGATTTATTCAAAATACATAAATGCAACTTCGTACTCTTTGACCAATATTTCTCTGTGTTTGCCACCTCTCTGTTACTATTAGACTCTGGTAACTTCTATTCTAACTCTCTATGTATTTGGTTTTTTAGATCCACATACAAGTGAGATTATGCAAAAGAAATAAAGAATAAACATTCAAAGTTTAACTTTAAAAAAAGATATTTTCTGAATTTAAGAAACCCCACCCACCCACACATTATTTTCTCTTTTCCTATCCTTTCCCACAAATATTCTCAGCAGTGCTTCTCACTGGTATGTACTAAATAAATTCTAGTTGAACGGATGAGTGAACAAACAGTCACAAACCTACTTTAGTAGTATCTAACATAGTTTTATGCTCATTTCCATGTTGCTATTGCTTTATATTTATTAGCATCTCCACCTGTTCTTTGCCATTTAGGTTACTTTTACACTGTGATGAACACCTTCACTGGTTTGGTTTATTTCTTCCCTTTTGCTTGGCTTAGCTTACATTTTCAGGAAAGAATTACTCGATCATTGTAATGACTGTGGATTATATAGCTAAATTGCTTTCCCTAATAATTTTATTAATCTATAATGATACCAGTGGAATAGTGGCAGAATAGTTTCATCACAACCTAAATTAGAATTAGTGAGAATCATAAAAAATATAAACTAAATAGAAAATTAATTGGAAAGTGCTTACTCTTTTCATTTGGTTTATTTTATTGCACTATTTCTACATGTCTTTTTTTGTAATTGTATTTATCCTGTTTTGAATTATCTTTCATGTTCTTTAGTATCTTATATTATTACTTAGGTAAAGAACTCCCTCTTCCCCAGCATTCGATAAGCTTATCACCCCCTTCCACACGTTATGATTTAGCCTTGATGCTGAGGTCATGGAGGAGAAGCAGACAGACCAAAGGTCCATTTTTTTCTAGCAAATATAAATGAAATTCATAGAAAATATAACCTATCTACAAACATAATTCAAAAAAGCAACAGTTCTCTAGTAGCAAGATAAAGGTTCTCACTCATAAGCAGGGGTTGAACAATGAGAACACATGGACACAGGGAGGGGAACATCACACTCCTGGGCCTGTCAGGGGGTGGGGGGGCAAGGGAAGGGAGAGCATTAGGACAAATACCTAATGTATGCCGGGCTTAAAACCTAGATGACAGGTTGATAGGTGCAGCAAACCACCATGGCACATGCGTACCTATGTAACAAACCTGCATGCTCTGCACATGTATCCCAGAACTTAAGGTAGAAAATAAATAAATAAATAAATATAAAAAGCAAGTCTTATAAAACCAGGGGGAGGAAAAAGATGCTAATAAATATCAGTGACTTAACAATAAAGAAAAAAACAAGGAAATACATGTAAAATGTATTTTAGTATGTAAGTGCTCAGGTACAATTCTACTAAAAGATATAATGAGGTTGGCAGATGTGTGTACGTATATTGCAATATCACCAGGAGTGTGACAATTACAAATGCTCACTAGTACGTGTATGTTTTATTGGCAACTCAAATACCAGGAGTGGCTCTACTATCAGTGACATGCAAATTTAAAAACAAAATAAAGTAATACTCTCAATTTGATCGTTACATTCTTGGAAAAGTCAATATATATTTAACATATGTATGTATTTATATATGAAAAGGAGTTACAGTATAAGTTCAGATAGTTTCAAAAAGAATTCTTACTTGTGCTAATTTCCAGAAGGACATTTAAAGGTCATGCAGACATAGGACATATGTGTTGGGGGATGGGACTCTCATGCTTTGTAGGATATTCAACTTCCCTTGACTAAATGCTCCTAGAGTTCTCCAATAATTATGATGCCCCAGCTCCCAACCACTCCAACACATTTCTAAAATTTCCCCAGGGATGGTGTAACTATTATTAAGAGCCACTGACAGAGGAGAAGTTGGAGCTAGGCAGAGGGACAGTTAAACAAAAACTGTCAGGGAATTATGGAAAGAGGAGAAAAGGGAGGAGGGGATCTGACATTTGTACTCTGATTTCACTTCTTTTCTGTCTAGAGGAGAAAGTATTACTCAGGTATAAAGGAAAACCAAAGATGGAGGGACCCAGCTTCCCACTTAGGACTCAGAAAGCATACAGCCCCCTAGACCACCCCATTCTATTCCACTTGGAGAAGGACCACATCAAAGCTACTGAGCAGCACAGTGTGGTCAGGCAAAAGGACAGTCTGAAAGTTTAACTTGCCTAAACCAGCCGTGGTTCCACTCTGGTTTGGAAGGAAGCCTGAAGTTCTTTTACACTGATAGAAGGATGTAGAAATCAACTAGGATTTGGATAAAGCTTAGGCTGGAAGGAGCAACCATGAGAAAGACAAGGCAGCCCACCTGGTTCAGAGTTACAGCCTGGTCTCAGGCAGATTGTAGAACCAGAGAAAACAGAGGTGAAGCCAAGTCGCCAAAAAGAGCAGCTGGGCCCTGACCAAGCTGAGAGAGTGCCCAGGCCACAAGTCCCACCAGCTGCAGATGTCATTTGACCACACCTGCCAGCAGGGCATGCAGGGATGAGGCAGATACATAATGTCATTGAAGCAGTGGCTGGCCAAGACCCAGAGAGAGCAGCACAGAATGCCCAAGTCAGAGCCAAGATTCCCCAGGTTTCCCTTTTGCCTTAAGGTCACAGTAGCTACTCTCCTTTTCCAGACACTCAGACACCATCTAAGAAAATTTAGGGGTGCTTCTAAGATGGCCGAATAGGAACAGCTCTGGTCTACAGCTCCCAGCAAGATAGAGACAAAGGACAGGTGATTTCTGCATTTCCAACTGAGGTACCTGGTTCGTCTCACTGGGACTGGTTGGACGCTGGGTGCAGCACATGGAGGGTGAGCTGCAGCAGGGTGGGGCATTGCCTTACCCAGGAAGTGCAAGGGGTCAGGGGATATCCCTTTCCTAACCAAGGGAAGCTGTGAGGGACTGTGCCTGGAGGATTCATGCACTCCTGCCCAAATACTGTGCTTTTCCCATGGTCTTCACAACCAGTAGACCAGGAGATTCCCTCCTGTGCCTGGCTTGGTGGGTCCCACATCCACGTCCACGTCCGCGGAGCCTTGCTTGCTGCTACTGCAGCAGTCTGGGATCAACCTGGGACACTGGAGCCTGGTGGGGGAAGGGGCATCCGATATTGCTGAGGCTTGAGTAGGCAGTTCTACACTCACAGTATAAACAAAGAGGCAGGGAAGTTCAAGCTTGGTGGAGCCCACAGCAGCTCAACAAGCCCTACTGCCTCTCTAGATTCCACCTCTGGGGGCAGGGCATGTCTGAACAAAAGGCAGCAGACAGCTTCTACAGGCTTAAATGTCCCTGCCTGACAGCTCTGAAGAGAGCAGTGGTTCTCCCAGCATGGCATTCGTACACTGAAAATGAAGTCTCATTTTATACTTATATTGCTGTTTCACTCATACACTCAGACCTTTGCTAGTCCGCCTACTGTATGGCAATTTTTTTCTCATCACTGAAACTTGGCCATAAGACAGCCGAACACACTCAGTAGTACATAGTTCTGCCAGTTGTCTTCCTTAAGGCTATCAAACTTCTCTCCGCACAATAGAGACCCCTTTCTCATGGCTCACACTTATCCGCCAAAGGCTAAACTTAACCTACACTGTGAATATAACCAATCTCTCCCACTGCTTCCTCTGTGAGGCTTTAGAAGGCCCCCGCCTAGTGGCAGCCCCCTGCCCAGGGCCTTCAACACAACTGGTCAAACATCCCACAATTCACTCACACTCCAGGCGCCACTATACCAAAATCCAAATAGCCCAATCCTTCCTTTCCATTATTCAACTCCAAATTCATCCTGAGGTAATCATACTCAGGCACCCAATGGAGGCTAAACAGCCCCCATTGGAGGCTATTTCTGGTGCAACTGGTCTCTCTCTCTAAAACTCTTAACCATACAGCCATTAACTGATCCCTCTATGTCCCCGTGTCCTTGGTCCCCAGTCTAACTTTATACAGCCAGGCAGAAGTAGCAGAGCTTTTCCAGCAACTTTCCATGCCACTACGCCACTTCCGTCAAAAACGGGCTGTTTTCCTCCCTCTAGTTATTGGAATCAGCTGAAAGCCTGGCCTCCCTGCAGCGCCGAACTACCTCAATAGCCCAAGTAGCTGCCCAAAACAGGCGAGCCCTAGGCTTGTTTACAGCTGAAAAAGGAGGCACTTGTCTCTTCCTTGGAGAAGAGTGCTGCTATTATGTTAGCAAGTCAGGCCTAGTAGACACTAACATTCAAACCCTCAATAAAATAAAAAACTGAGATACAGAACCTTAATACCCCAACCTTGCCGGGACCTTCCTTCTGGGTTTTGCCCATATTCCAACAAATGCTTCCATACCTCGTTCCTATACTAATACTGTGCCTTATTTTATTCTTCATCTGTACGTCCAAATGCCAACCATGGGCCCTGACCTTAACAGCGCCCCTCAACAGCAGGAAGTAGCCAGACAGATCACGGCACCCCTTTATCACTATTATCAATAAAGGGTTGGACTGTTTGGACGAACGGAGGCAAGATGGTGCCCTTCCGGGTTCTTCATCCCCCAACTTTTCCCGCGCACGCGAAAATGCAGCCAGCGACCCAGGAAGGTGCAGACCAACTAGGCATGCGCCAGGTGATGTCAATCTGAAGAGACCAAGATTTACCTGGTCGCACCTGCGGAACGCCCCCCAACATGCCCGTGCCCCGCCTATTGCCCTCCCACTCCTAGAAAAGCCGCTCCGGACGAACGCCACGCACGGACTTCCCAGCTTCCCCACTGCGGTCGGGACTGTTGGAACTCCGTCCGAGAGCTGCACGGGTGACTCTGTTGGCCTCATTTGCCGGAGGCCAACAGACCTCTCCCTACCCACCTTCTTCCCCTGAAGCTAGGTGACCAAAATAAACTTGCAGTTTTGCTCCTACCCTTGCCTAGTCGCTGGTTCTTTTGTGCGCGCTCTGGTGGTCTTAGAAAAACAAATCAGTTGGTGCCGAAACCCCGTTAATGGACAGACTGCCTCCTCAAGTGGGTCCCTGACCCTTGTGTAGCCTGACTGGGAGACATCTCCCAGTAGGGGCTGATGGACACCTCATACAGATGGCTCCCCCTCTGGGACGAAGCTTTCAGAGGAAGAATCGGACAGCAATATTTGTTGTTCTGCAGCCTCTGCTGGTGATACCCAAGCAAACAAGGTCTGGAGTGGAACTCCAGCAAACTCCAACAGACCTGCAGCTGAAGGGCCTGTCTGTTACAAGGAAAACTAACAAACAGAAAGGAATAGCATCAACATCAATAAAAATGAAATCCACACCAAAATCCCATCTGTAGGTCACCAACATCAAAGACCAAAGGCAGGTAAATCCAATCAGATGGGGAGAAACCAGAGCAGAAAGGCTGAAAATTCCAAAAACCTGAACGCCGCTTCTCCTCCAAAGGAACACAACTCCTCTCCAGCAAGGGAACAAAACTGGATGGAGAATGAGTTTGACGAGTTGACAGGAGTAGGCTTCAGAAAGTCAGAATAACAAACTTCTCCAAGCTAAAGGAGCATGTTCTAACCTATCACAAGGAAGCTAAAAACCATGAAAAAAGGTTAGATGAATGGCTAACTAGAATAACCAGTGGAGAGAAGAGCTTAAATGACCTGAAGGAGCTGAAAACCACAGTATGAGAACTGCATGAAGCATACACAAACTTCACAAGCTGATTCCATCAAGTGGAAGAAAGGGTATCAGCAGTTGAAGATCAAATTAATGAAATAAAGTGAGAAGACAAGATTAGAGAAAAAAAGAGAAAAGAAACAAATAAAGCCTCCAAGAAATATAAGACCATGTGAAAAGACCAAATCATTTGATTGATGTACCTGAAAGTGACGGGGAGAATGGAACCAAGTTAGAAAACACTCTTCAGGATATTAATAAAGAGAACTTCTCCAGCCTAGCAAGGCAGGCCAACATTCAAATTCAGGAAATACAGAGAACACCACAAAGAAACTCTTTGAGAAGAGCAACCCCAAGACACAAAATTATCAGATTCACCAAGGTTGAAATGAAGGAAAAAATGTTAAAGGCAGCCAGAGAGAAAGGTCACATTATCCACAAAGGGAAGCCCATCACTCTAACAGCAGATCTTTCTGCAGAAACCCTACAAACCATAAGAGAGTGGGGGGTCAATAGTCAACATTTTTAAGGAAAAAAATTTTCAACCTAGAATTTCATATCCAAACAAACTAAGCTTCATAAGTGAAGGAGAAATAAAATCATTTACAGACAAGCAAATGCTGAGAGATTTTGTCACCATCAGGCCTGCCTTACAAGAGCTCCTGAAGGAAGCACATGGAAAGGAAGAACCAGTACCAGCTACTGCAAAAACATGCCAAATTGTAAAGACCATTGATGCTATGAAGAAACTGCATCAATTAATGGGCAAAATAACCAACTAGCATCATAATGACAGGATCAAATTTACACGTAACAATATTAATCTTAAATGTAAATGGGCTAAATGCCCCAATTAAAAGACACAGACTGGCAAATGGGATAAAGAGTCAAGACCCTTTGGTGTGCTGTATTCAGGAGATGCATCTCACATGCAAGGCACACACAGACTCAAAATAAAGGGATGGAGGAAGATCTACCAAGCAAATGGAAAGCAAAAAATAAAGCAGGGGTTGCAATCCTGGTCTCTGATAAAACAGATTTTAAACCAACAATGATCAAAAGAGACAAAGAAGGACATTACATAATGATAAAGGGATCAATCCAACAAGAAGAGCTAACTATTCTAAATATATATGCACCCAATACAGGAGCACCCAGATTCATAAAGCAAGTTCTTAGAGACCTATAAAGAGACTTAAGACTCCCACACAATAATAAAGGGAGACTTTAACACCCACACCACTGTCAATATTAGACAGATCAATGAGACAGAAAATTAACAAGGATATCCAGGACTTGAACTCAGCTCTGGACCAAGCAGACCTAACAGACATCTACAGAACTTTCCACCCCAAATCAAAAGAATATACATTCTTCTCAGCACCACATCACACTTATTCTAAAATCGACTACATAATTGGAAGTGAAACACTCCTCGGCAAATGTAAAAGAACAGAAATCACAACAATCTTTCTCTCAGACCACAGTGCAATCAAATTAGAACTCAGGATTAAGAAACTCACTCAAAACTGCACAACTACATAGAAACTGAACAACCTGCTCCTGAATGATTACTGGGTAAATAACGAAATGAAGGCAGAAATAAAGATGTACTTTGAAACCAATGAGAACAAAGACACAACATACCAGAATCTCTGGGACACATTTAAAGCAGTGTGTAGAGGGAAAT
>NW_016811040.1:1644341-1695855 GCF_001698545.2 Rhinopithecus bieti | reverse complement strand
TTTTTTTAAAGATCAACAAAACAGACTGCTAGCAAGACTAATAAAGAAGAAAACAGATGAATCAAACAGATGCAATAAAAAATCATAAAGGGGATATCACCAGCAACCCCACAGAAATGCAAACTACCACCATAGAATACTATAAACACCTCTATGCAAATAAATTAGAAAATCTAGAAGAAAATGATAAATTCCTGGACACATACACCCTCCCAAGACTAAACCAGAATGAAGTCGAATCTGTGAATAGGCCAATAACAGGTTCTGAAATTGAATGATAATAGCCTACCAACCAAAAAAAAGTACAGGACCAGACAGATTCACAGCCGAATTCTAGCAGAGGTACAAAAAGGAGCTGGTACCATTCCTTCTGAAACTATTCCAAACAATAGAAAAAGAGGGAATTCTCCCTAATTTTGTAAGACAAGCGTCGTCCTGTTTCCAAAGCCTGGCAGAGACACACACACACAAAAAAGAGAATTTTAGACCAATATCCCTGATGAACATTGATGCAAAAATCCTCAATAAAATACTGGCAAACCGAATCCAGCAGCACATCAAAAAGCTTACCCACCATGATCAAGTGGGCTCCATCCCTGGGATGCAAGGCAGGTTCAACATATGCAAATCAATAAATGTAATCCATCACATAAACAGAACCAACAACAAAAATCACATGATTATCTCAAAGGAGAAAAGGCCTTCAACAAAATTCAACAGCCCTTCATGCTAAAAACCCTCAGTAAACTAGGTATAGACGGAATGTATCTCAAAATAGTAAGAGCTATTTATGGCAAATCCACAGCCAACTGAATGAGCAAAAATTGGAAGCATTCCCTTTGAAAACTGGCACAAGACAAGGATGCCCTCTCTCACCACTCCTATTCAACACAGTATTAGAAGTTCCGGCCAGGGCAATCAGGCAAGAGAAAGAAATAAAGAGTATTCAATTAGGAAAAGAGGAAGTCAAATTGTCTCTGTTTGAAAATGACATGATTTTATATTTAGAAAACGCCATAGTCTCAGCCCAAAATCTTAAGCTGATAAGCAACTTCAACAAAGTCTCAGGATACAAAACCAATGTGGAAAAATCACAAGCATTCTTCTACACCAAGAACAGACAAACAGAGAGCCAAATCATGAGTGAACTCCCATTCACAATTGCTTCAAAGAGAATAAACTACCTAGGAATCCAACTTATAAGGGATGTGAAGGACCTCTTCAAGGAGAACTACAAACCACTGCTCAATGAAATAAAAGAAGACACAAACAAATGGAACAATATTCCATGCTCATGGATAGGAAGAATCAATATTGTGAAAGTCTCCATACTGCCCAAAGTAATTTATAGATTCAATCCTATCCCCATCAAGCTACCACTGACTTTCTTCACACATTTGGAAAAAACTACTTTAAATTTCATGTGAAACCAAAAAAGAACCCATACAGCCAAGACAATCCTGAGCAAAAAGAAACAAGCTGGAGGCATCACACTCCCTGACTTCAAACTATACTGCAAGGCCAAAGAAACCAACACAGCATGGTACTGGTACCAAAACAGATATGTAGACCAATGGAACAGAACAGAGGCCTCAGAAATTACATGACACATCTACAACCATCTGATCTTTGACAAACCTGACAAGAACAAGCAATGGGGAAATAATTTCCTATTTAATAAATTGTGCTGGGAAAACTGGCTAACCATCTGCAGAAAACTTAAACTGGATCTCTTCCTTACACTTTACACAAAAATTAACTCAAGATGGATTAAAGACTTAAGTGTTAGACCTAAAACCATAAAATCTCTAGAAAAAAAAACAAGGCAACACCATTCAGGACATAGGCAAGGGCAAAGACTTCATGACTAAAAGACCAAAAGTAATGGCAACAAAAGCCAAAATAGACAAATGGGACCTAATTAAACTAAAGAGCTTCTGCACAGCAAAAGAAACTATCAGAGTGAACAGGCAACCTACAGAATGGGAGAAAATTTTTGCAATCTATCCATCTGACAAAGGGCTAATATCCAGAATCTACAAAGAACTTAAATTTACAAGAAAAAAAAAAAAAAACCTTCAAAAAGCGGGCAAAGGATATGAACAGACACTTCTCAAAAGAAGACATATATGCAGCCAACAGACATATGAAAAAATGCCCATCATCACTGGTCATCAGAGAAATGCAAATCAAAACCACAAGATACCATCTCATGCCAGTTAGAATGGCAATCATTAAAAAGTCAGGAAACAACAGATGTTGGAGAGGATGTGGAGAAATAGGAATGCTTTTACACTGTTGGTGGGAGTGTAAATTAGTTTAACCATTGTGGAAGACAGTGTGGTGATTCCTCAAGGATGTAGAACTAGAAATACCAATTGACCCAGCAATCCTGTTACTGGGTATAGCCAAAGAATTATAAATCATGCTAATATAGAGACACATGCACATGTATGTTCGTGGCAGCACTATTCACAACAGCAAAGACTTGGAACCAACCCAAATGTCCATCAGTAATAGACTGGATTAAGAAAATATGGCACATATACACCATAGAATACTACGCAGCCATAAAAAAGGATGAGTTCATGTCCTTTGCAGAGACATGGATGAAGCTGGAAACCATCATTCTCAGTAGACTACCACAAGGACAGAAAACCAAACACTGCATATTCTCACTCATAAGTGGGAGTTGAACAATAAGAAAACATGGACACAGGAAGGGGAACACCCCACACTGGGGCCTGTTGTAGGGTGGAGGGCTAGGGGAGGGATAGTGTTGGCAGAAATACCTAATGTAAATGATGAGTTGATGAGTGCAGCAAACCAACATGGCACATGTATACCTATGTAACAAACCTGCACATTGTGCATGTGTACCCTAGAATTTAATGTATAATAACAACAAAAAAATCATAGCTAACTCCCAAAAAAAGAAAATTTAGCAGCAGCGTGACAAAAATACAAGAGATTGAATATTTTTACCTAAAGAAGCTGAGTTTAAGCTACCCTCCACTTTCCCTCATCCTGTATAATAGGGGAGGGAGGTTAGAGAAAATTATAGAAAACTTAAATGTATGTATTCTCTTTCTGCATCTCAGTGTGGCATGAATAAATTTGCATCTCATTAAATCATTTAATTAAAATAACAATGATAATTCATTAGAATGTAAGCTCTTTGAAGGCAGGGATTTTATCTGAGCTGTTTTCACATGCCTCCCCAACACTGAAAACAGTGCCTTGAGTGTTGTAAGTAGGTGCACAGGAATTTTTCCTGAGTCAACAGAAACCAAAAAAAAACCAGTAATGTCAATTTTATAAATAACAGTAATAATAGTAACTATCATTTATTGAGCAACTAACATTAGGGAGATAGAATTAGAATTATCAGCACATGCTACTTCTCACCATGACAGCCAGGATTTAATTTCAATAGATAAACTGATATTCATGATACAGATTCTAACCCCAAATCCCTATGCCATGCTATTCACTTTAAATGACGTCCAAGTACATTATTGTTTCAATCTATTTCAAGAACTCATTTCAACTTAATTAAAATTAAAGACAATTTAAAATTCACTGCCTAAGTCACACTAGCCACATTTCAAGTCACCAGTCAATAGCCATAGGTGTCTGTGGCTATCATACTGATTGGCCAGTGTGCCTCTAAAAGCTAAACAATCCAACCTTGTATAACATTTCCATCAAACTTTTATTGGACAGCACTGACTAGAATGCAAATGAAGCTTCCATCTATGTCTAAAGACCTTTCCAAAGCTTTCATCTTCTTTAAAATGTTAATGGTTGAGAGTATTCCTTATACTTGTTTCAGTGGCTAATAAAGGTGTAAGTTTATATTTGCTGATACTCATTTATAATTTCTTATGTATTTCTTTCTGTATTAAGGCTTAGGGATACTATATATTTGTTAATGCACATATTGATTTGATTTACCATATTAGGAGCCTAACGAATCCATAGACAGCCTTATTGGGAGGGAATACCATTATTTAACAGAGATTATTGATGTAATGGTGAATAAAATAAGGAGATTTGCTTCATCTTTTTTTCAGAGGCCTATGCTGAGTCACTTGATTCATTTCATCATGTATTTTAACATCCATGACACTGGAACCAAGAAAGACAATGTGGAAAACAAATTAATAGAACAACTGCTGTGCAAAACTCTTATCCTCCAGGTGGGCTCCTTTTCAAAAACAAAACTTCTAAAAGTTAATATTTATTCATGATACAAGAATCCTCAATAAAATACTAGGCAAACTAAATTCAACAATGTGTTTAAAAAATTATTCACCATCATCAAGTGGAATTCATCCCAGGGATGCAAGGATAATTCAACATATGCAAATCGATAAATAATAGAACCAAGAACATAAACCATATGATCATTTCAATTGATGCTGGAAAAGCATTTGATAAAATTTAACATCCCTTTATGTTAAAACCATAAAGAACTGGGTATAGAAAGAACACACCTCAAAATAATAAGGGCCATATATGACAAACCCACAGCCATCATCACATTGGACAGGGAAAAATTAAAAGCCTTTCCTCCAAGATCTGGAACAAGACAAGAATATACACTTTCACCACTTTTATTCAACACAGTACTGAAAGTTCTGGCCAGAGCAATCAGGCAAGAGAAAGAAGGGCACCCAAATTGGAAAGGAAGAAGTCAAATTAGCCTTGTATGCAGATGACATAATCTTATATTTTAAAAAATCTAAAGGCTCCACCAAAAAATGGTTAGACCTGATAAATGAATTCAGTAAAGTTGCAGGATACAAAATCAACGTACAAAAATCAGTAGTATTTAGATATGCCAACAGCGAACACTCTGAAATTACAAAAGCAATCCCATTTACAGTAGCTGCAAAGAATATAAAATACCTAGAAATAAATTTAACCAAAGATGTGAAAGATCTGTATAAAGAAAACTATAAAACACTTCAAAGAAATTGAAGACATGCAAAAAAGTGGAAAGATATTCCATGCTCATAGATTAGAATATTGTTAAAATGAGACTAAACAAAGCAGTGTACAATTCAATGCAATCCCTAACAAAATATGAGTTACATTCTCCATAGAAATAAAAATATTCTAAAATTTGTATAGAATCATAAAAGACCTCAAATAGTCAAAGCAATGCTGATCAAAAAGAAGTTGGAGGCATTATACTATCATACTTCAAAATATACTACAAAGCTATAGTAACCAAAATAGCATGGTATTGACATAAAAGCAGATCAATGGAACAGAATAGAGAATCCAGATATAAAGCTACACTTTTACAGCCAACTTAGTTTTGACAAAAGTGCCAAGTACATACAATGGGAAAGATCAATCTCCTCAATAAATATAGTGCTGGGAAAATTGAATAACTAAATGTAGAAGAATGAAACTAGACCCCTATCTCTCACCATACACAAAAAATCAAATAAAAATGGATTAAAGACTTAAATCTAAGACCTAAACTATGAAACTCATAGAAGAAACTTTTGGGGAAATGCGTCAGGACATTGGTCTGGGCAAAGCTTTTTTGTGAAAAACCTTAAAAGCACAAGCAACCCAAGCAAAAAATAGACAAATGGGATTTAGATCAAACTAAAAAAGTTCTGCATAACAAAGGAAACAATCAAACTGAAGAGACAACACATTGAATGAGAGAAAATATTTGCAAACTATCTATATGACAAGGGATTAATAACCAGAATAAAGAGCCCAAACAACTCAGAATACTTACAAATGGCCATGGAGTATATGAAAAAATGCTTAATATCACTAATCATCTGAAAAATGCAAGTCAAAACCACAGTGAGATACCCATCTCACCCCAGTTAACATGGTTTTTTATCAAAAAGTCTGGAAATAACAGATGCTGGCAAGGATGTGGAGAAAGGGGAACACTTGTACATTGTTGGTGGGAATGTAAATTAGTACAGCCACTACAGAAAACTGTACGGAGGTTCCTCAGAAAGCTAAAAATAGAACTACCATATGAACTAGCAATTCCACTGATGGTATACATCCAAAAGAAAAAAAATCAATATAGCAAAGAAATATCTCTACTGCAATGTTTGTTGCAGCATGATTCACAAGAGCTAAAATGTGAAATCAACTTAAGTGACCATCAGTAGATGAATGGATAAAAAGAAAGTGTAGTATATATACACAATGGAATATTATTCAGCCACAAAAGAAAGGAAATCTCGTCACTTGCAGCAACACAAATGGAACTGGGAGTTATTATATGAAGTGAAATAAATCAGGCACAGAAAGACAAATATCACATGTTCTCACTCATATGTGAGAGCTCAAAGACTGGGTTTCATGAAGACAGAGAGTAGATTGGTGGTGACAAGAGGCCAGGAAGGGTAGTAGGGAAGGTGGGCTGAAGACAGGTTGATTAGTGGGTGCAAATACTCAGACAGAAGAAAGGACATCTGGTGTTCAATAGATCCATAGGCTGACTACAGTTAACATTAATCCGTTATACATTTCAAAATAGCTAGAAGAGAGTAACTCAAATGTTCTTAAAGAAAAACAAATATTTAAGGTGACAGGTAACCCAATTACCCTGATTTGATTATACACATGTATCAAATTATCACATGTAGCCCAAAAATATGTATATCTATTATGCATCAATATAAACAAAAATATATTTATTCATAATACTGAGAATATGCCAATGCTTGTCATGGAATCACAAAATTTTGCTTAACCTCAACATAGAAGGATTATATGATAAAATTTTGTATTTTATACACCAAATAGCCAGCCTATACCAAGCCCAAGTTATGCTAATAAAAATGTTGATTATCCTTACTCTTCCAGAAAGCTGAAGCCACTGCTCTGATCATGTAATCACCCTCTTTGTCAGTACTTTTAAAGCAGTTATGTGTTGCCATTTTTTTAGAAAGCTACCAATGTATCTTCTAAAACAGCACTTAAAAAAAAAAACAGCTTTGGCACTTAAAGAGTAAGCTTTAAAAATGTAGAAATATCATTACAAGTAATACTTCACAATATCAGATAAATAAGGAATGACTGGTATTGGTCTACTAGAGTTAAAACACTGTTATCCTAAATCTTTTACTAAAATTATGTCTATCTTCAAAAACTTCTAAGGATAATTATTATTCAGAACACTACAGACACGATTTTGCTTCTCATGTTTTGCTTTCAAATAACATCAATCTAGAGTCCAAACATCAGGGAAAAGGTAAATAGCTAAGAATTAAATGACTAACCTCCTAGTCTCAGCTTCCTTATCCGTTGAATAAGAATAATAATGGTATCCATTTCATAGATTTGTTTTGAAAACTAAATGATATAATGCATGGAGACAATTGACATAGTACTTAACACATTATAAGCCTTCAATAGATATCATTAGAAATGTCATTTATATGATCTCACCTGTTAGGCTCTGATTATCTTTGCCACATTTAAAATGATATCCATGTCTCCTATACTGCATATAACCTGATAAGAAAGTACATTGGAACACTAGAACAATGATACTGGGAGCACCAAGATGAAGAACTAGTACCAGGGTGAGCAGTTAGTTAAAAGGAGAACAATTGTAACTGATGAGCTGACTCATTAGAGAAAATAGTCTAAGCATCAAGTAGAAAGTTATTCAATTGACATGAAAGTCAACAAGCTCCTTAGAAGTCTTTCTATTCTCGTGACTTGGAATTTAGAGCAGGTAAAACAGCAGTCTTTAAATCAAGCAGTCGGAAATGTAAGTTTATGAACTAGAATTACTCCATGACAAAGTATTCATGAAGAATGAGGAAAATACATTTTACACAATGCTGTATTTTTTTTCCAATTAAAAGGACTATCCTGTAGGTCTTCTCTGAGTACTAAAATGAAGTGTCTTTCTTGTGCTACAGGTGGTAGCCGAGGATGTGTGTGTGTGTGTTTACATGACTTGTTGGAATTTATTTTAATTAGCAACTGTTGATCTGATACATTTTCTGGCCTTTGACATTTAAAAGTCCAGTTAACTACACCATTATCAATATCCAATCTTCAAATATAAAGGACCCACAAAGTAGACTCCCCAGTACGGACTAATTATAAAGAAGACAGAATTGTCTTCTTGTCTGGTTATCTTAAAGTGTCTGTGGATGGCATCACATTCCAGAGGAAGCTGAAATACTCATGGTGGTTTGGTTTCGTTCTCACCACTACAAACAGCTATACCTACATCTTAAACTTTCTTAGAAAATGAACGTTCTTTGCTTTGCTGATTGCTTAAAAGATTTAGAATTCCTTCTAAATCAGCAGTGGGTAAGCTACAGCCACAGGCCGAATCTGACTCACTGTTGCTTTGATAAAGTTTAATTGAAACACAGCTTACGCCATTCAGTTATCTGTTGTCTGTGGCTACTTTGCCTACAAAAACAAAGTTGACTCATTTAATCAGAGACCTTATAGCCCACATAGCTCCTGGTCCTTTATAGAAAGTTTGCTGACTCCTGTTTTAGGTGATCATTTCTTTTTTTTTTTTTTCCTTTAAAATTAGGTCGCGGTACATAGTGTCCTATCCAATCTAAGATTAAACTGACAGCTCTGAGCGTTTTTGTAGTAGTAGAGGTCTTTACACACAAAGTTTGATGGAGAAGGAAATACATAGCTAAAAGTATATTTAACAATGAAACTGTAATGGTCTAAATGGACACGCCACTCTCTGAGGAAACATCTTCTCCACATCTCCTATTATCCAAAGCTCTGAAGCAGAACTTCCTGCCTCATCGCAGTCATTGGGAGTTACGCAGAAGCCTTAGTGAGAAAATAGTAATTGAAATTCAACACACTGTCTAGCTCTCGTCTCCTTCTTAAAACAAAATTAGTTGGCAATTTGATGTATTGAGAAAGATATAAGTATCTAAGCTCTGGTATGGTGAAATGAGATGGCACATAAATAAAAGAGACAGAGTAACCTTACATAAAATTATACAGAGATTGAGCTCAACACCTGAAAGGTGGACAAGTTATAGAAAAACAATGGCTGGCCTAGAGAGATTTGTGGCTCTTGTATAATCGAAATGTCACTTCTGGGAAATAAGCTGTTACTGACATCATTACTATTATTTAACAACAATAACAACAGCAGTGGCATGAGGCACTGTGGCTCATAATAATGCCCCTCACAGAGCATTTAGATGGTGCTTTCTTTATGCTAGGCACTAGACTAAGCTTTTCACTGATTTCCATAACAACTGTATAGGGAAGGTACTTTTGCTATATTCTTTTTATAGTTAAGAAAACAGATTGAGAGGGAAATAAACATGTATAAACATCTGACAAATACAAATACTTCTACATTTATGTAATATTTATATACACAGATTTATACAACTTCAAAAACTTTACCATTTATTCAAAATTTTGTGAATAATTCTAAACGAATATTGTATCAGAATTACAAATCACAATTTTTCTATCCTGTGCCTGGTAGGTAACTTGATTGTAGAAAGTCTCACTCTAAGGAAAAAAAAAACATGACCAAATATACCTAAAATTACCCAGAAAAGTACTTAGCACATAGAAGGTATTTAATAAATGTGAATTGATTGATATGTATCTGCAAGAACCCTTGTGGTAGACAGAGTAATGACCTCTCATTTATATGTGTTTCCTTGCATCCAAGTCTGTTTGTAGTCTACCCACTCACACTGACTCTGGGCTTAGTCACATGACTTGCTTCAGCCAATGGTTCAACAGCAATTGTAAGGCAGAAACTTAAATATTTGCACATTGGGACTTGCCCTGTCTTCCTGTCTTTAGAACCCCTTGAACCCTATGAGCAAGTCTGGGTTAGCCTATGGGAGAATGAGAGAGATGTTATCCATTTACCCATAATGCCATAGCCACCCACCAGATATGTGAGTGAGGCCATAAGGGACTGACCAACCCCTAGGTCACCTGTCAATTGTCCACAGAAACAAGAGGTACTCCAGCTAAAATCAGCCCAACTGATCCCAGCCGAGAACTGTCCGGCAGAATCATGAGCTAAATACATGGTTATTTTAATTATTAACCACCACTAATTTCTAAGGTGGTTTATTACATGGCAAAGTTAACTGATTCTCTAACCCCAAAAGAAAAGTATGTTATTTCAGTCATGGGAAACAAGAGAACTATAGTCTTAGCAAAAGAATGAAGATCTTTTACCCAGTCATTACAGGGAACATTGCTTCAGGGAGCCCTTTAAAACTGATTTATGTAGTAGAGATATAAAGACAACTAGTCACTTTGGACAATGTGGCAGATGGCATTAGATTTACACATATTTATGTAGCACACCCTTGATTGTCTACTTTACTGTCCATCTTTGGCCCTCAAGTAGATGGTTATTTTCAAGAATTATAATACTTTAACTGACTGATGCTCCAAACATAGCTTCTTCCTTTCGATGCACTAGGAAAAAACCAAACCAAACAAAAAAGACACCAAAGCTCCAAAGAGCTATTATAATTGTTTTACAGTTTCATTAGAAAACATCCTGTCTGTTATGCTTGCTTCCGGAAACTCTAATGATAATAGTGTTTGTTGCTACTGCTTAATTCCCCCTTAGGGTGTCTGCCTTTTACAGTTACAATTACAATTGGAAAGTCATTCAACCACATGTTCACATCAATTTATCCATTAATTTATTTGACCTGTTAATCCATTAGTTACTCATCCAATAATCCAATAAACTGCTTAAAATAATGTTTGCAGTCTCTAGTGTGGGATGCCTGCCTTTGGGTCAAAGATGACGAATCCAAATTATTAATGATGAAGCTATTTTATTCATTTTGGAAACTTTGATAGTGCTATAAAGCAAACTGTGAATGTCTTCTTAATTACATGACTGCAGAGCAGCTCATAAAGGGCAGTGGTAGGGTAATAACTCATTCCTAGGCTCTTACTATCACTCAACCAGTTCATTCTCTATCCTGGCAAATCTGCTGAAAGATGTATGCATGTGGGAGAAACACTCTACTTGGTACTATCAGAGACAAAGTGGGAAGGAATGAACTAGATTCTACTCCTAGAAGTTGACCATCTGAGTTGAGGAGACAAATTTACAAAACAACTACTTATAATTTGCGGTGGTAGTGAAGAAATACAACGCTAATGGAAACAGAGGCTTAGGCAAACATAGGTAGCCTTGAGAGATAATCTGGCTTCTACTGCAAGGCCATAAGCTCAAATCTTACAGGAGACAGATGCTTTCAGGGAATGAATCTAGCTGAAGGAAGAAAAGTAAATGGGAGTGATACCAACTGTGACCAACCAGAAGCTTATCTCCTGTCAAAGTAACCGCCACAAGGCAGCTCTGGCCATTACTATGGAAGCCCATGATCTTCTGATTTTTCAAGATAATATGGAAATTTCTATGTGAAATTGTTGACTTTTGAAGTCTATGTATCTAATTCAAAACAGTAAATAAAACTACACAAAGTAAATGAAAGACATGGACACATTTAATTTTGTATATGGGCATCTGGCTTGTGACTTCCATGATAGAAAGCATTCCAGGATGAGCCAAGTATGCGAAATTAAAATGTATGGTGAATTCAGGGCGGGGTGTGTGGTTCAATACAGTCAAAACGTGTAGGACTTTATTAATGAATGGATATAATGATCACCTGTAATGATCAACTGAATGATTTTAACATAGTACAGTTATCTATAGAATATTTTAAGAATTCATGCTGATCACCAGAAAGACAAAAATTTAATGTGAATCTTGTTGTTGTTGTTCTTTAAAGTGGGTGAACCCATACTTTAGACAACCCTGGTCTGTTAAACATCTGCCCAATGTCTTTACTGTTCTGCTTCTTGTTAGAGACTTCGGGGCTAGGGGGGAGATGAATGTAAACCAAGGTCAGACACAGATGACGGTAGAAATGACCTTTGACATTCCTGTACTTAATCAGACCAAGGAGTGTGCTAAGAAAAACACACACTGAGGTGTGGAAACCATAAAATATCACCAGGGAAATGAGAGAGAAGGGTTGGTTTGAAATGCAAGCCACCTGCTGATATTGTACAAGTGATAGTAAGACACAGATAGGAATAGAAATCCCCAAGTGTTAAACCAATACTCGCCTCCTTTCATTTGTTAAAATTGTTTCTTTTAAGTAATTAGGTATTAATCTTCTACAACTCCCACATCCCAGGCATCATCAATCTCACCCTTGGGCTGATCTAACAGTCTCTTTTACCTCCCCCTCCTTCTGGTTTCCCAAATTCCAATAATAGTTACATGTCCACTCTCTCCTTTGGAATGTCTCTACAATTAAGTATTAAAAATGCCAAAGATCAGTGCCAAAGAAAATAATTTAACAAGCTAAAATAACAAAAAAAAAAAAAAAAAAGATTCAAAGATAAAGGTGCCTCTTTAGTTGCATTTCTAAACTTTCTGAATATGTTTCCCAATTTATTTGCTTTAATAAGGCTAACCAGGCCAATGAGACTTTCCATGTAAACCTGCATGTTTTTTCTAATACAAAACTTAGATGTGCACAAAAAATGTAACACTGATACCACATTACTTTTCTTCAGTGTTTTGCAATGACAAATTCTTTCACAATTATCCTGTATTCATTATAAGAAGAGTATGACGTTATCATTTTTTTCTGGAGGATCAGGGGGATGAGGAAACTGGAGCTCAGCTACAGCAACATTTCCAATAAAAGTAACAGAATCATAAGACTATCATAATAATGAATGGATTTGAGGTTTGACTATGCAGCAGGCATCCTCTAAACATTTCATGTGTATTATTTCATTTAATCCTTATAACTGTGTGAGACAGATACTAAATTTTTCTGTATTTTATAGCTAGCAAAACAGAAGGACAGAGGAGTAACTTGATGAAGATCATCCAGCAACCTTTAGGGTCGTATTGGAATGTAAATGAACAATCTGGCCTGGAGTCCATGAGCCTCATGGTCATAAAATATCACCTCTCCATTATGAAAACCCTGATTCTCTGATTCCAAATCTATTCTTCTTTTAGCTTTACCCTGATTGTTTTACTCATAAACCTGGAAGACAAAGCCTACCTACTTTTTCCATAGACTGAGAGTCAGTCATCAGCCTTCCTCAAAATGACCTCAATTAATGTATTTCTGGTTTCAAATATTTTGACATTTTTTGTTCTGCTTTGGCATGACTACTCTATTCCAGGATTTGGAGATTCCATACATTTATTTTTATACTCTCCTAGGCACCCAGATGGATACAAAACACCTGACAAAAATACATTCAACACGCGAAATTAAGTGAGAAAAAATGAGAACTCCACACATGTTGATGTCATGAGATCTTGTGCCCTTAACCAGAAGTGAACCTGATAAACATGGTTCTAAAATTTCTAGCACCCAATGTAGAAAGGATAATCGATTACATGGGCTAGTGCTTCTGTAAATCTAGAACTTAGTTCCAGTTCTGTCTTTAGAATCAAAGCAATTCATCTTCATACTATCTTTGGTTGCCAATACATTTAATCACTATGTATAGTTCATAGATGAGACCAGTACAAATGAGTTTCTTCCTATGTGATGTGAATTAAGAAACCTATCCACAAATAACTTTCCCACCAGCCTGAGGGTACCCAATAGCCCTGCTATTAGATAACTCCCTTGAGGGAGAACATAAAGGAGGGGCATCGCCTTTAGGGGACATCAATAAGCTTGTGCAGAATGCCTGGCAAGGAGACAACTGCTCAGGTACATTTCTACGTATCTGTGAAACATACCTCAGCACTGAAAAATCATCAGATTAGTCAATGGTTACTCCCAACTTCATTGGCTTATAGGTACCAACTTGTGGACAGGGCATGCATAAGCATCAACATATACCCCAAACCATCTAAATCTCTGCCTGTATGTGTACACAATAATCGTACACCAGCTATTCTCAATTGTGGGTGTGCTTTCAGGATCTAAAGTTTTCTGAATGTTAAAAGGGTTAGAATATAAAATGGAGAGTGGTGGGTTGATTAAAATGTTCTCTTAGGCAACCAGGTCTTGAAAAGATGACTCAAAGGTTTATGCTAGAGGCCAATACCAACAGTATTACAAAGCTAATGCTTCATGTGATATATACAGGAAAAAAAAAAAAAAGAGGCTATTTCTCTCTTAATGAGGGTTAGCAATGAACAGATTCCTATTTAATCTGTAAATCAAATTTGTAAATTTGATTTGTACATTCCTACAAAATATCAATTCCTATAGGCATAGCCTTTATATAACCAAATTAGCAGAAAACATTTCCACAATGCTAACCTTACTTTTTATACACAAAAAAGGGCTGGTTATACCTTATACAGTATATGGGGTAGGGGGTGGAAATCAACATTTTGTAGTTCAGTAAAATCTCAACTTGAAAGGACTTTGGCAATCAAAACAGAAGGAAAACAAGGAGAATGAAAAACAATGATCAAATACTGAGAAATTCTGTGTCCCTTTTGTTTTGTTCTGGCATCATTTGTCAGGTATGGAAGCCCTCTGCTGGTCAAGATTATATACAAGACGATTCACTAAAACTCTGGAAAAGGCTTTTAAAAGGGAAGGTAAAGAATTTTTTTCTCCCAAAATGCAGTTGGACTTGTCTCTGAAATTTCTTTTAAAGATTAATCAAATATTGATTGCACCTAAGTAAGTTGTTTTAAGAAAAGACGACACTTATTCTAGGTTCCTAATTGTATTACGTATTTTCTCACGGGTGCATTCCTGTGACTGAAAGCATGAACTCTATACTCTGGCAGAGACCCCAGGCCCACACTGCCTTGTTCCTCTCCACTTAGTGCTTAGGAAACGTTCCTCGTCTGTGTGACTGGTGAGCTTTAGCTAGGTTTCTTGAATTCTCCAAGGCCAGTAGGTTTTTCAGGATTTGGAGAATTTATTTCTAAAAGTTATTCTGCTTCCTGAATTTGGGTTATTAAGCAAATAATGGCCATAATGTAATGGAAAATAATCTCATTTTCAGGGGAGGTGAGTGTAAGACCAAAGCAAGCATGAGAAGGCAAACTAGATCAAGAGGCCATGAGCGTGACAACAAGGAGGGGAAGCCATTAGGCCCTAATGCTTTAGCTATAGCACAGCTGACCAAGGACAAAAATAGATGTGTTTCCAGTGTCTTGCCTCTGTGAGAGCATTTCCAATTAACTCACTGGCATTTATATCAATGCACTCCTTTGCTTGATGTTGCAAAGGAACTTGCCCAGAGCTTACCCCATTTCAAACAGCCAAGGGGCCAAGGACAGATTCACCATGCCCTGTGGTTCAATATGTAACTTGCTTTTAAAAAAGATCATCATCAACACCAAATCAGTTTAAAAACTGGAAACAACATCAAGAACAAATCCTCAGCTATTTGAGGAGAAGTCCTCAAAGTTTATGGTTCATCAGGAGGCACAAATCACTTCTGTAAGAACAAAAAGGAATAAACAGTTAAGATTATAGGGATCCATAGGCAGGCTGAAGGGATTAAATTATGGATGGGCAACTTCTGCAAAGTACTTAACCGCTCGGTATCAGTTCCTCATCTGTAAAATGGGGATGATAATAATGGAATCTACCTTAAAAAGCAGCTAAGAGGATTAAATGAGTTAACACATAAAAATGGGCATAAAACGTGTGACACATGATAGTACTCATTGATACCATTTAGTGCAGCAGCCCCCAACCTTTTTGGGAGCAGAGACTGCTTTCGTGGATTTAGGATGAAACTGTTCCACCTCAGATCATCAGGCATTAGTTAGATTCTCATAAGGACATGCAACCTAGATCCCTTCCACATGCAGTTCATGATAGGGTTCGTGCTCCTATGAGAATCAAATGCCACCACTGATCTGACAGGAGGTGGAGCTCAGGCAGTAATGCTGGCTTGCTTGCTGCTTAACTCCTGCTGCGCAGCCTGGTTCCTAACAGGCCATGGACTGGTATCAGTCTGTGGCCCAGGGATTGGGGACCTCTGATTTAGTGTAGTAGTTTTTAAGCCAGAGTGGTTTTGCTCTCAGAAAATATTCAGCAGTGCCTAGAGACATAACTGATTGTCAGGACTGAGGGCCGATGCTGGCATCTAGTGAGTAGAGGACAGGAATGTTACTAAATATCCTACAAGGCATGGGCAGCCCACAGCAATCAAGAATTATCTGGCCCAAAATGTCAACAGTGCCAAGATTGAGAAACCCTGATCTTTCGAAGGATATTCTTTAAAAGACACCCAAAGGGAACACTAAGGTTTTATGGCTATTTTCTCACATACACACTTATAAGAAAACCAAAATGCTTTGTTTTTGTAGACATTAAGTACAGGGTGTTCTCAAGCCTAAATTAAATGGAGATAAATCAAATTAATCCATTTTAGTCATCAGCTTTGCTGATTGTCCAATGGTGTTTTGGATCCTCAGTTTCCTGTCACATTAATTCCCTGTTCTGAGTTGATCCATCACTTCCAATACTCTGAGATACCTCGATCCTCAGAACTCCATGCCCCGCCCTCCCTCCCCACAGTGTGGCAAGGTTCACTGAATTCATCTGTCTGAACGACCTGGAAAGTCTCAAATGATTCGTTCCATAGATAAAGAGTTATTACCATTATTAGTAGAGGATTGCTTGATCTAAAAAAATTAATTCCGCTTTTACAAACTCTCTCAGATACAGAGAACAGCCAATTGTAATGTGATTTATCAATTTCAGCATCAGTTAATATCCATGAAACTGAGTGATGAAGCCGTTAGTCTGTTAGGGAGATTTCAGTGAGAACGTGACTGTTATTTCCAGTTATTCATTGCACAATATTTGCATATTTATTCTTGGTCTGGAAAAAGGTGGAAAAATTAGAGCTACTGTATAACTATTCTAGCAGGGTACCTGGCACAGTAGATGTTCAATAAATATTTACTTTTTTAATTGAACAACAGAAACTCTGGTGTCTCAACTAAAATTTGCAGTTGAATTCTAGATTCCTATTTATCATTAATTATAATAGCAAAGTAACTTATAATGACAGAACAGGTTTTTTAGTTTTCAAAATGCCTTCTCAAGTCTCTTATTTCATAGTTTTATCAAAACAGATTGCATTAAGTAAATTTGACAAATAAGAAAATAGACTTAAGAGAGGTTAATTCCTACCCCCTGCCAGTCCCTCTCACAGGCCCGCCACTAGTTACCGTCAAGATTTCACAAAATGTTCTTTTCCATTCTGTCATTCCTAGTCATTGTTCCCAATCCTACCAAACATTTTTATGTTGATGTCAAGATACACTCTGCCTAAAAATCATATATTCTAAGACTTTTTTTTAAAAAAAGTAAAGTGTCAATGTGACACACCAAAGTTAAAAAAAAAAACAAAAACAAAATCCAAAGGTCCAATTCTCAACTGGCAATTACAATTTTCTATTCCTTTACACAACATATGATTGTAGCTACCTTGCCAGGTGTTAAATCATTCCATTCACATTTTATTTTGGTTTTGTTTTAATCAGAAGGAATAGATCACATATTTCAATTTAGCATACCTGGAGGGTGTTCACAATTTTCCATTTTCCACATTATCTCTTGTCACCACCTCCTCTGCCTTACTCTGCCTGTGAGCCCAAGTATGCATACAAAGATGTGAGTACCCACAGGCACACACTCACACAAACTGGTGAGATGTCTGCTCAACTGAAAAGAATGGAGCCCATCATAGGTTGGGAGAAAATATTTTCAGTGAGATTTTCTTTCCCTAGGAAACAAAATGTTTCTCCCAGGAACACATCTCAACATTTATAAAAGTCATCATGCTGCATAACTTACTTTAGCAGGTAGTACATAGATATATTCATAGAATACACCAATTTCATAAGATATATTATCAAAAAACATTTTAAAGGCAGCCATCTGATATTCAAGATGCGTGCCCTAAAAACTCCAATTTAAGTATTAGAGGAGGTTTTCCTCAAAATATAAGGCCATAATCCCATTATAACTATCAGGAGGTAGAACCTGAAAGGGAAGGAACATTGTAGGAGAAACTAGAAGAGCAGGAGGTCTCCAAATGTTCAGTTCCATCTTTTCCCCTGCTGTGATTTATTGATAGTTCATTCTTTGTGCCGCTTCTTTTCAGGATTAGCCACTGTCTTGGGATTGGATGGACTGGAACCCAAATCCTAAATCCAGCAATTAACTGAGAGATCTTGAATAGGTCTCCAAGCTTCTCTGAGCAATCATGTCTTAAAATGTAAAGATAATGCCGGGCGCGGTGGCTCAAGCCTGTAATCCCAGCACTTTGGGAGGCCGAGACGGGCGGATCAGGAGTTCGAGACCATCCTGGCTAACACGGTGAAACCCCGTCTCTACTAAAAATACAAAAACTAGCCGGGCGAGGTGGCGGGTGCCTGTAGTCCCAGCTACTCGGGAGGCTGAGGCAGGAGAATGGCGTAAACCCGGGAGGCGGAGCTTGCAGTGAGCTGAGATCCGGCCACTGCACTCCAGCCCGGGCGACAGAGCGAGACTCTGCCTCAAAAAAAAAAAAAAAAAGTAAAGATAATAATGCCAATTTCCTAGGGTTCTTGTGGACATTAAATAAGATCACTATAAACAAAGGGCTTAGATTAGGTGCTTCTCCTTCCTGTCTCATTCCCCTTGTTCTTTGCTTGTAGTCTCCCTTCCCCTTTCTTTTTTGTTAAACATAAAGGAAAGATCTCATTGTCAATTATCCTCTGGCTTTTCATTTTGTTTTAATCTCAGCCACATGTGATAGGGCCAGGAGGCACAGAAATTCTAGACAGAAAAGGACAGTGTCCCTGGCAAGGGCCCCACCCTCAAGCCTGGAACCTCAGCCCAATGTGAGAACTTTACATCCCCATCTTCCCACTAGAATTCTGCCTTTTCCAAAACTACTCCTGGCCTACCATGCCCCACTCTGTCCTCTACCCATAAAAACCCCACGTTCCACTGGTAGAGAGCAGAGAAGGGGAGAAGAGAAGCAGCAGCTGAATGTTGGACAGATGTTTGACTCCAGAGGGATGGCTTGATGGTAGGACTTCAGGGGAAGAATACCTTCCTGCTCCATCCCCTTTCCAGCTCCCCTTCCCACTGAGAGCCACGTCCATCGGCAATCAAATCCTCTGCATTGACCACCCTTCAATTCATTCATGTGACCTGATTTTTCCTGGACGCAGAACAAGAGCTCAGGGGCTATGTGTGCAGATGCTAAAGGCTGTCACACTGACCCTCTACCCTTGCTGGCGGAGAGCAACTGCCTCACATGAAAAGGCAGAGGGCCCACTCAGCTGTTTACCACTTAAGCTGTCCATGGAGGCCGAAGCTAAAAGAGCGCACTGTAATGCATGCCCTCTGGGGCTTCAGGAGTTGCTGGTACTCCCCCTCCAGAAGCTACTGTGGGGCCTGCACTGAGTTTTGCTCCTGCTGATGCTCAGAAGCACTTGCCCTGGCTCCTGCACAAGCTCACCTGTGTGATTCCCCTCCCACAAGAGATTGAGGGCTGCGGGCTGAGTAAGCAAGGCACCCTGTCCTGAGGCCCATGAAGGAGTCAGGGAAAATTTGCTGTTTCACATGTTTGACTTAAAATACTGCTAGAAAAGACATGAAAAATCTCAAGTGCAAATCTAAGGTAGGGACTATGTTTTCATGGCCAAAGACTTATCTCATCAGACATCAAGAAACATCTGATTAACAAATCTAAAATTTTACAAACTCCAGGACTCTATAACTTCTCATTTAATTAAACACATGCTTTAGTTCTCCACTTCTGAGTGGTCACCTCCGTGAGGTTTACCCCTCATTATGTGCAAACTAGCGCTGCCTATAGTCAGCCTGAAAGAAAGCACAGATAAACTCCTAACCAGTGAATGAAAAGGAAAAAGTGAAACCTAAAGAGAGCAGCATGCATTTCTAAAAATCAGGGTGTGAGAGAATTTTAATGACTCTGTTTGTTTTAATTAAATTGCCTTTATACTTGCTTTGGCAGACATCTGGGAACCAAATGACTAATTAAGAACAGAAAGAACAGTTTTCTCCTTGCCTTTATTAGAGGGCATATAAGGAGAATGAGTTTTGAGTAAACTATTAATTCTAAAGTTCACTGAGTGATCCATGACAGCTCAAAAGAAAAGAAAAGAAAAAAAAACAACCTGAGCAGCTCAGGAAGCTTCAGGTCTTCCTCAGATTCTGTGATTTTTTAACATGTCCAACACTTGAATGCCTCCCTGTTATCCTTTACTATGAGAGTTCAAAAATGTAACTATCAAAAGCTGCTGAGCTAGGGCTCCAAGAGCCCTGTCGGAGTGTGTTGAATCTGGCTTGTCTGGGTTCACAAGAGCCAGATGTTAAATTTTTAGGATTTTGGTGAGCAGGTTGTTAAACACAGGCACCAACAAAAATTATTATATTAACTTACAATCAAATTATGCTAAGACAAAGTCAATACATTCTCAAAACTCCTATTTGCTAACTGTTGGTTGTATTTTACTATTATCTTGGAGTGATATACACCTGTTTTATCTGTGTGGTATAAATACTGTACTATGGGAGTGAGCACTGCTGTGATTATACTGGAGATATGATCACTTTTTGCCCTGCCTACCCACTCTTTTCTAAGGGGATCTAACTCTGCCTGCATCATAGGCAGCCACTTTTTACACTCTGATTGTTCCTTTCTGAGAGCTGGTTGGATGCAGATGAGGCCAAATTTGAGTAAGTTACCTGAAAATGCTAGTAATTGGCAAAGAACTTTGCTTGAAACCTCCAAATACTCAAAATGATAGACTATTATAGTTTTAAGGCTCAAAGCATCTGGATAACAATGTTGATTTTTCAAAATTCTGTAAATAATCATAGCTTTCCTGAGAACCATCTTTTCTTCTTCTTCACAATTCTGATTGTGTACCCTGGATCTTTATCCTTGGTCACTCTCCCAAAAGAACAGTAAAGCAAACTGGGAGAACATTTGACGTCTTTCCACTTCCACAGACTGACAACTCTTACGGGCTGTGGTCAGCTAGGGTTCCAAGTAAGACCCCTCAATAATATTTATAAAATAATTATTTTTGTTAAAACTTGAAGGTCTGGTTTTACATTTCTGAGGGAAGGACAAAACACTACTTTGGCGGTCATTGTAGGTCTCGTGGTATCCTGAGAACAGCAAAGCAGTACTCTCTAGGCCACTGTAATATATTTGGAAACAACGAGGGCTTCTGCGTTGGATTCTTGCTGCTTTGTCCAGATTCCACTTCAGAAGTGAGGCACTCATTAGCCCTGCTGGAATGCTGTCTGCTCACAGCTCTTGGTGAAGGCCCTCTCTGGCAGTTTCCCTCAGCAGAAGACAGTCACCTTGTTCAATATTACTCCTTCTCTCCAGGGGCAGCCAGCATGTAATAGCTGATCGGTATGAAATACAGAGATCCATCCCTTTGCCTCAGTTCTCAACCATTCAAAATAGCATCTCAACTCCATAACTCAGAGGGATTGGCCGATAACTGTACTGGCTGTTGCAACTGTATTGAATTCCTCCTTCTCTCTGGTCCAGCTTTCCTCATTCCCTTACAGGCATAGAACCCAAGGGAACTTTCCAATAACCTTCCTGTGTACAAATATCTAGCGGACAGTCTGTTTCCTGGGGAAGTTGACTTAAGTTCACTTCCTAAGCCTTTGTATGACCTGTGAACATGATCAGACACTACAATGTGAAGAAGATCCAATGTACCGTCTTCATTAGACTTGAGACAAAGTTAAAGGTAATTTCATACATGTGGCCCTGTTTAGTCATTTTTGGCAAATAGTCAACATGTCTATATATTACCTTCCCAGAGTAGTTTCAAGCCACAAATTGTGTCTGGGATTATAACGACAAGAGACACACAGCTTGAGGCCAGGTTTCAGATCCTGGTTTCAGAGCCAGGCAGAATTTGTTTGTACTTCACTAACCCTCAAAGTGTAAAAAACCAGCCCCAGCAACTCCAGACCATTGATACGTGAGTATTGTTCATATGAGGGTGGTTACAAAGCGTTCAGTCACAAATCCAAAACAGCATTAATCACTATTTGTTTAGTACATGGTATATATTAAGCTCTCTAAATAACATTCTCATTCATGACATCTAACTTGTGATGAAGATATTATTATCCCCCCATTTTACAAATGAGAAAACTGAGACCTGGAAATGTTTCTAATTATTATCTTCATTGTCCCCTTCTCTCATCCTCCTCAGAGTGAACTTCAATGTCTCTCTTGTTGAAGTACAGAAAATGATTACCCAAAACGTAGCACTTCAGTAGTCTTAGTAGTTGGAAAATGGAAAGGCTCAGAAATGAAGAGAACCAAGGTTTCTCTCTTTCTAACCCCGCTCTCCACCCCAACCCCTCCATTTAGAGATCAGGGACTCTCTGAATTTCCTAATCTGACTAAGACAGCCTGAGTGCAATTGTTTTAAGACTCCCTCCCTAGGAATTTCATCAAATAACCAAGAAAGATTCCAGATCAACCTCAAGAGGAGACTGGATGTCATCCCTATGCCCAGAGAGACATTTTACCGAGGGCAGCACTAAGAGATCAGCCAGGGGACTTGATCTACATAATAAGACCACCTTTATTCCTGTGCAGCTCCACTCCTTGCCTTTCCTAAGGTCTGCCTCCCACCTCCAGGTACATTTATTCTCCCTGATGAGTTGCTCTCCCAAAAAATTGTTAACATCCCCAGCTCCCTTCCACCCCTTATGAAAAAGGGCATATAAGCTTGTGCACATTAGGGTAATCTTTTTCCCTGGGATTCCACATAGAAATAAAATTTTATATGCCTTTTCTCCTATTAATCTGCCTTTTGTCAGGTGATTTTCAGCAAAGCCTCCGAGGACAAAGGGGAAGCTTTCTCTTGGCCCCTTTGCTGTTGATATGGACAGGAGGCAGGGAAATACTGGATAGGAGAGGGTGGTTCCCTGGCAAAGGCCCCACCCTCAAGCTTGGAAACCACAGCTCTAAATGAGAACAGTTATCCCTGTTTTCCCACCCAAATGTTGACTTTTTTGGCCTGCCCCACCCCTATCCTGTGTCTATATAAACCCCAGACCTCAGCTGTCAAAGAGACAAGTGGCTGAATGTCAAGAGGAGAAGCAACTGAGTGCTGCAGACTACAGACAGACGCAGCTTAACTTCAGATGGCATGACTTCAGAGAGGAGCCTGGCTAGAGACAGTTGAGCTTACCCTTCTTCTTACACCATTCCCTTTCCAGCTCCCCTTCTGCTGAGAGCCACTTCCGCTGCTTCATAAAATCCTCCACTGAATAAAATCCTCTGCATTCATCACCATTCAAACTCTTCATGCTACCCGATTTGTCCCGATTGCCAAAAAATAACCTGGGTACCAAGAGGGCAGGATGTAAAAGGCTGTCACCCTGACTCTCCACTGATCTGGTTAACACTTAGCAGTTCATGGACAACAACTGCTAAAAGAGCATTATCTGTAATATACCCCTAGACACTGTCATGGGACCAGAGCCCCAAAACACTCCCCTGGCTCCTGCAACCACTCACCTGCATGCTCCCCACTCCTGTAAGGGGTTTGAGCTCCTGACAGCCAGGTAAAGGAGCTACACCCTTGTTGCAGGTCCTATGAGGGAGTCAAGGGAATTCTTCCATCTCATTCTTAGAACTGCTTCCTTTCTCCACTTTCCTTCAGCTTGGGGAAAGACCCCCAAATTCTACTATTAAATCCATTAGCAATAATGACTCTATCCCCTTCTCTCCCTATCTATTGTCTCTCACACCTTTCCATAATGTGGACTTAGTCACTTGATTACAAGTCAATATCCCTGGGTTCTAGATTGATGGAATTGCCATTTATAAAACTTTGAGTAAATCACAAGTTCTCTGCACCCCAATTTTTAAATCTGTAAAATGAGAGGATTAAATTTATTCTATGCTTTTTCTAAAGATGACTCAGGGACCACATCTTGACTTCTGATTTTGTTGTAATTTCACATGTAGGACTCACCTGCGGCTTAAGTCTGATTTTTTCAAGCTGTCAAGTTGCACTGCAGAGGAAATAATATAATTCAGCCCCAATTCTTACCCACTAATTCTACAAAGTCCTTTCCTATTATCCATACCAGTGGACACATGATGAATTTTGAGGAGGACTTTTCAAGGTCCTACCTCACCATCATTTTATAAAACATGTATATGTATTGACTGAAATTGTCTATTGTTGTTTCAAGAATTGAGTGGCCTCACAATCTGGCAGGAGTGTTAGAATTTCTATAATTCCCAGAGGTACCTATAAAAAGAGCAGGAACAGAAAACAATGAGGCAGGAAAGTCAGACACATATGGGAAAAAGAATAGGGAGAAACAGGAAAATAAGGAGAAAGAGAAAAAGAAACAAGTAAAAAGGAAAAGGACAAAGAGATAAAACTCATCTGAGTACTCAGAAAAGAAAATAAGAACAAACAAAGCTCAATTTATTGTAAAATAAAGAAACCCTAGTGGTCCTGTGTCTACCCTTTTCCCTCTAGCACTGGTCACACCCAAGCCTTTGAAGAAAGTTAACCACCTGGACAAGAAGTCAAGTAGGAGTTGAATGGGCACGGCACATCATAAATGTGATAAGAAAATGCTTTGGAAGAGTAGGGGAATGTATATGAGGTAGGAATAAAGAGAGTTCTATTTTTGATTTGACAGAAGAATTGTTTTTGAAAAAAAATCTGTAATTTCCTAGGCACAAAGGCCTCTTCTGACACATGAGATCATTTATCTACTATCTATTCAGTGTCTATCTATCATCTAGCTATCTATCATCCAGTTATCTCTATGGCAACGATAACCATTGCAGGTAGGTGTTTTGACACTCCAGAGCCAAGCTTTGAGTTCATGGGATCTGTCGCCTGAGGTGAACACAATGCAAGAAAGTGCTCTCAGTCCTTTCTTAAATGCACTCGTGTTTCCAGAAGACTGTATTGCTCAGGGGTACTAAGTGAGGCCCTGGTTCTTTAAAGCAATTCTAACCAAGATGTTTCCATTTATTTTAGAAAATAAATCAGGTATAGATTGCTTTTTCAGGTTTTCGCTTCCTAATTTTCATTTCTTTTTTTTTTTCTGATCTCCTTTTGAATATGCATTTCTTCTTCCCACCGTGCCTGCTGGCAAACTTCCAAGGATTTTTATCAAATGTTCTAGGGAGTGAATTACTCATTTTTGGTTATTTAAATGAAAGAGATGCATAATACCACTTCACATTCAAATTTCATGAAACCCTGCCCATGAACTCTTTTATCTACATGCATTATATGCCCCCAAACCCCAGCTCCACCTCACTATTAGCTTTCCCTAGAAGATGTAACAGCTAAATGGAGTTCATTTAATACTAAACAAGCAAAGGGTTTTTGGCCACGAGTAGTTTCAATAGGCTATACCATATAAATATTCTTTCATACTTAGCATGCTTTGTGAGCTATGTTATGCGACATTATGCGCTTCCTGATGGGCTAAAAGAAAAAAAAAAACACCAACCCTCCCACACCCCATACCCCCCCCAAGAAAAAAAAGCTAAACTCACCAGTTTTACTGTTGGGGCTGTTACCTTTTAAGGTAACAACCTTAAATTCAATGAGTTACATAGACAATTTAGAGAAACTGAGAATTGGGTTTAATGTTTTTGTAATGAATCTATCAGGGAAAGGGAGAAAAAAAGAGGGTGAGAGGAGATAATGGGAGAGGCAGAGATTTGAAAAGCAGGTACACAAAGCAGCGGTCTTCAGTAGCAATTAATTGGTTTAATGAATGTTTACTGAGCACCTGCTGTGCCAGGCACGGAGCTAGATAGAGACTGAGGGTGAGTAAAGCCCATGTGGTCTTTTCCTTCTAGGACTTGAAGGAGAGGCCATTCGAACTCGACAAAGGGTTAAGTCATGGTAAGCAGTTAGCGCTGGAGTGCAGGTAGTGGGGGATGGGGGAGTGTCATTAGCAGAGTACAATACATTTTAGTAAAGGAAACCCTAGAAAAGAATTCTTGAGAACGTCAAAAAGTTTAAAATCTCAGATAATGTGTATTTCATTGGGTGGGGGGGTATAAAAGTTGGGGGTAAGCTCCTTCACTTAAATAAAAGAAAGTATTTGTTAGACTACATCTCACTAATCATTAATTGTCTAAATTTAAACCACTGAAAAAAACAAATGTTACTTTGAAAAAAAAAAAAAAAAAGAGGCGGGGTCTCACTATGTTACCCACACTGGCCTCGAACTCTTGGCTCAAAGGATCCTTCCATCTTAGCCTCCCAAAGTGGTAGGATTATAGCATGAGCCACCACACCTAGCTGCAAATGTTACTTTCAAAATAAGAAAAGTTATGGAGAAAGCTGTTTTAGCTATTTGTGTCTAGCTGAACAGATAGTAAAAGAGGGTGATAATCACTCAAATACAGGGCAATTTGCAATGCACTGCATAGAGCAAGGGTGCATTATGTTTCCTATAATCCAAACTTGCAGAAACTATTCTCCACAAGAAAACAAAGGTGAGTCAAATCCCTCCTGGTGTTACCTGTAAGGTTAATCAATAAATTGTTTATCCTGAATATATTTGTGTTCAAAAAAGTGGGGATTAAATGACCAAAGGAGCAGCATCTCTCCTCTCGCATCTTGTGCCCCTTTGGGGGGTCATTGTCATTGGTTTCCTATTGACTAAATAATTTTTATTCTCTCAAGTATCTACAGACACATCTTTTGGACAAGTGTTCTAGAGTGAGTGTACCAGAGACAGGCCCCAGAGCCCCACAATGGATGCCTAGTAGAGGGATGTAAGACATTATTGATCTTATGTATCTTCGGACCCAAAACTTTGTCACTAGGAACACCGATCTTATGACACTTCTCAGCAAGTATTTAACTAGTCATGTAATTGTCACAGATCGTAAGTACATCACTCTCAGGATTACAACACTCTTCCTCTGGAGTGTCCAATGCCCTAGGACACAGCCTAACTTGTCAGCATTGCACACGTGGCCTGTTCTCTGGCCATGGCTTCCTCCTCTCTCTGTGTTCTGGATGCACTGACTCACATCCAGTTCTTCAGAGTACCGTGATTTTCCTCCTCTGCACCGGATGTGTCTTCTACAAGGAGCCTCCTTTCTGCCTCCCCTCCTAGAGGTCTTGCCTACCAGTAACACCATGACTTGGAGCCTGGTTGGAAATGCGACCATCCTTCCTTGAGTGGTAAGTGCGTGCACATAAAGCCCTCTGTTGGATAAGCTTCTCTCCCTGCCTCGTCATCATAAAAGTCATTGAAAAGGTACTTTCAAAGCATTTTATCCAGAGGGAAGAAGTATTCCCATAGGTCACTACTAGCTTGCCCTGTTCTTCTTGTCCTTCAGGTCTCCAATTCTCCCAATCCTGCAACTGGGCTTGGTGACAGAGAAACCCTCCAGAGACCATCTAGAAGTGTTGACTGGATTTCAGGGTGTCCCGCCACCATTGTTTGATTCAGCAGGGTGGAGGTATTTGCATTTCTATGCCAGGCATGTTGATGGTGCTGGCTCAGGGACCACACTTTGAAAAAATCACTGCTCTACATTATGCTTTATTTTTATTAGTTGGTGTGTTCAAGTTCTTATTTGTATAATATTTATATAATACCCTCTCTTTCTCTTGCCAAATCACCTACTCTTTTTTTTCTTTTCCTGCTTCCTCTTCTCCTGCCTATGCCCTAGGTCTTCCAGTAACCCTGCTGGGTGTTGTTCAGCTGTGCTCATAGCAAACATGACAACAATTGTTCCCATCTCTAGCTCCGTTATGTTCACCTCTAAAATATCAGATGTAGCTGTGCATTCTGCCAGGCAAGCTAATCTGTGATATTTCAAATGCATTTCCTGGACCAGAAAAAACTAGCATATTTGAGCTAAGCTGTGTTCTGGATATATTAAAGTGTAAAACCTGGCATGAAAATCAGGTCTCATGTAAACAGGAGATTATTATTACTTAGACTCCTATAATGTGCCCATCATATGGATCTCTAGGGCATTTGCAAACCCATTTTTACATAATTATGTGAAGAACATGTATTTTATATGAGATGGCGAAATTAAATACAAAATAGGGCATTTTGAAATGGCTGTAATGTTTTAAATGAAGAAATGAAACTGTTTCGAGACATATGTAGGAGAGAAAATTTATAGACGGCAGTTTTTAAGAGGCTCTATTAATTCCGAAGAAAACACAGAATGAAAATGAAATCCCTAAAGAATAAAATGAGAGGTCTCCCATAAAAATCAGTCTTTATGATTCAAGTGATTAGGCTTGCTTTCTCACAATGTGAATTTTACAAGGTGATGCTCACCTACATTAACATTTCAATAGCACAATATTTTTGTTACACATTGTTGCAACTGCTATAATCTGCCCTTTCACTCTTCCCTCTGATCTTGGGTGTGATCCAAAGGTACAAAATATGACTGGCTGGTGAATCTGGTGTCAGTTTCCTTACCAGTGCCAACGTAGGCTAGTATTTATTTTTACCCAGTTGCCGGATATTGGAGGAAAAAGTAAAGGAACAAATCAAATTCATCTTGTGACCGTTCAGAAAGCAACCAATTGATAAACTAGCTTTTGGAATTAAAGAGTACTTTATCCTATCTCAGAGACTCTAGTGTAATGTCCAGCACAGAGGGGAATCCCAGGAATGCTAAGACCTGAATACATTTTAGATAGAATCGAAGGATTCAAGAAGTACATATTCTCACTTCAAAATTTCATAGTCACATTTTGTTTTCAGTAGAATCAAAAGATCCAAGAAATATGTATTCTCGCTTCAAAATTTAATGGTCACTTTTTGTTTTCAATTTTCTAATGCAACATATATCCTTATAGGGAGCATAAAAATGTAAATGTGAAATCACATTACAGACTTTAAATTGCTATGAAGTGAGTTATTTTAACAATTTCCCTTTCCTCCTATTTGATCTTCGATTTTACCATGCACCCTCTTCCTAGTAGGTGAATTGAAGGTCTACCTACTTGCACAATATGTTCAGCAGGGCAAGGGGGAAGATAGGATATCTTTTCCTATCTCAGAGGAGGTCCTTGGGCTGCCTACGTCAGCTCTGACCAGGAAAGATGTGTGTTTCTGTTACACTTTTTCCCATCTGCAACACAGCTGCAAGAGAATCATGACTGTTCACTCCTGGTCAGCAAACACTCCAACACCTGAGGTCACCGGCAGGGAATAGCTACACCCCTCTCTACAGTGGGAGTTATAATTGTTGCTTTGACATTGGAAAGCTCTGGTTCTAAAAGATGGTGAGAAGGAAGTGCAGTGAGGTTTCCCAAGTTGGTAGGCAGATGCTGACATGCGCCAAATGGTAACCAGGGCTGAGAAGACCCCAGTCTTTCGGCAGGAACAGAATATGTCCTGTGACCTTGCTCTGCAGAAGAGATAACTGCTGTAATCGTTCATTTATGTGTCATTATAAAGGTACATCTAAGACTGGATAATTTATAAAGAAATTATAATTATCATGGTTCTGCAGGCTCTACAGGAAGCACAGTGCTGGCATCTGCTTCTGGTGAGGGCCACAGGATGCTTCCAATCATGGCAGAAAGCAAAAGGGAACAGGCAAGTCACACATGGCAAGAAGAGAATCAAGAGAGTGAGAAGGGGGAGGTCCCGCCAGATCTCACATGAACTGAGTGAGAACTCATTCATCACCAAGAAGACAGTGCTAAACCATTCATGAGGGATCTGCCCACATGATCCAATCCCCTCCCACCAGGCCCACCTCCAACATTTTGACATGAGATTCAGAGGGAACAGACATCCAAACCACTAAGACAGAGTTTCTCCATGGGGAATAGGTAGGGAAGGGATGGGCCGTTAAATAACACTCAATCACAGCCTAAGAATATTTTTACCTCTTCAGTTGTCTTTCAGTCTGGATGAATAGAAGGTCTAGAGATTTGCTAGCCTAAAAGAAAGGAACTTGATTGAAATGATGGGCAGAAGCAAACATCTTTTTAGCTTCTATTTATCCACACTCTGTGTGGTCTACTTTCCACCTCTTGCAGATGAAAAGAAAACAACGTCACCTAGCTAGGAAATGGAGGATCTAGAACTTGAATCCAGAATTTCAGTCATATGTGTATTTCTTTTCCTGTATCTCTATCTGACCACCCCTCTTCCTGGACTTTTCCCATCACCGTGGGCAGGGGGATGTGCTTCCTATACCTGGCCTTCCTCTAGTGGGTACACTGAGACTTCAGGTCTTCAAGGCTGCCAGTGCTTCCTACTCAAAGACCCTTTCAACAGTCTGAAGTAATCTGAGCACAACTCCCCAAACCCCCTGGTCTGAGAGATGAGCCTTGAATCCTGGCCAGAAAAGGCTCATGTGATTATATTAACAAAGACATTATCAAGTAGGTACTTGTCTAGATGGAGCAAAAAGAGCTGACAGACCTATATATGCTCTTTACATAGCCACTTTCTGGAAAAAAAAAAAAATAGGTAACATCATTATCATTAGGCATGCACTACAAGCCTTGCCTTATTCTTAACCACCTTATTGAGGTACATATTTTACAGATATGAAGAGAAAGAAATTATTCTAAATAACTGGGTCAGAGTCACACAAAGCTACTAAATGGCAGTGTTGAGACCTGATTGCAGTTCTATTTGACTTGAGAATCTGGTCTTCTCGGTATCCTTACCCGAGTTCCTCCCTTCTTCGCATACTATGGCTAAAGACCATGCTTTACTAGGGTAAGGAAACCAATCATGCTACTGTTACCATACCAGACTGGATGGAGAATCTTTGACACATACCATTGTCACTGAAGGTCATCTGTACTTGTGAGCCTTTCTTGCAGCTATAAAAATGTATCCCCATGGAGCACCATAAATAAAGATGTCCATGCTTCCACAAAGTGGAAGAGATGTTGGCTCACAGCCTGAGCCTTCCTTAGTCCAACTTCATGATTTACATATGTTCTACTTCTCAAAATGAAGTAACACTCCTCTGAACACATATAATATCCAAAATTTAATCTTGCGAATTACCTTTCCAATGTCCTGATAAACTCAGTAATTTTGCTATAAAATGCGCATCTGTAATGCAAATTAACACGATAGAACTGGTAAACAGAGAAATGATGTCATCTTAAAGGAAGATATTGTATCGGTTCATGTATGACTTTTCCCAGTACATTCATATTTTTCAGTAAGACACAGAAGATAAACACAAGATATTCTAGTACAGAAAGCTGTGGAAGAATGTGCTCTATATAATTTGCCCATGTTTCTCCTCTTGGCTCAATGTAGACATATGTCCTGTCTTGGAAAGGCTTATCATATGCTTCTCCCCATTTAGTCTTATCTCTAACTCAGCAGCCTCAATCCTTCCATCAAATTACCTTCATTTTTATTAAACGTCAAGTTTCCAATATATAATGCACTATTATGAGAAATTCAGCAAGTCTTTTCAATGGCACTAATTTTTAATTAGGTTTATGCATGCTGAGACTCATGCCTATCTTTTGAGTGGTCTATTTTTTCCATGAGCCTTTATTATTATTATTATTATTATTATTATTATTATTACTATTTTTATTATTAGATACAGGGTCTCAGTCTGTCATCCAGGCTGGAGTGCAGGGGCACTATCATTGCTCACTGCAGACTCAACCCTCCCGGCTCAAATGATCTTCCCAACTCAGTCTCCCAGGAGCTGGGACTACAGGTATACCACATCTGGCTAAGTTTTATCTCTTTTTTGTAGAGACAGGATTTCACTATGTTGCCTAAGCTGGTCTCGAACTCCTGGGCTCAAGTCATCTTCCCGCCTCAGTCTCCCAAAGTGCCAAGATTACCTGTGTGAGCCACCACACCCGACCAAGCCTTGCCAATGTTAATGTATCATTTTTTAGAACTCTAGGTTTTTTTAAGAACACACACATTGTGTTATAGTAAAAACATCTGCATTATAAATAGCTTGGCAACCATATTTGCAAGACATTTTGCAAAGAAAGAACAGCACTCTTCATTATATGCTGTCTCCAACTTCACACCACCTTCTAATTTCTAAAGGCAATGAATTAAGTTATAAAATTATCACTCTGAACTGGCTGAGTTTTCAAAAAAATTAACCCAACTCTGGAAAAAATACTATATTGTCCATCAACTATACTTGAATTTCAGCGATTTTTTTTTTTTTTTTTGGTTTTAAGACGGAGTCTCACTCTGTCCCCCAGGGTGGAGTGCAGTGGCGCGATCTCGGCTCACTGCAAGCTCTGCCTCCTGGGTTCATGCCATTCTCCTGCCTCAGCCTCCTGAGTAGCTAGGACTACAGGTGCCCGCCACCACGCCCGACTAATTTTTTGTATTTTTAGTAGAGATGGGGTTTCAGCATGTTAGCGAGGACGGTCTCGATCTCCTGACCTCGTGATCTGCCCACCTCAGCCTCCCAAAGTGCTGGGATTACAGGTGTGAGCCACCGCGCCCGGCCTTCAGCAATTCTTAAGTAATACATTAGGAAGTTCTCAAGATAGCTTGAGACATTAGAGTCAGTGAATTCCAAAGAGAACATGTGGTACATAAACTTTGGAGGATGACTTACCAGTTTGAAAGCAAAATATTAACTATGATGAATTAGCCTGTTGTTCACCATCCTCAAGCCCTGTGGATGCCTCACTGACTTTAGAGAGAAGTAATGCCGCAGGGAGTTGTATAAGGTGTCAAGGAGAACAAGAAATACATCTATTTCAGGTTTGCTCTCTGTTGGCTGGAGGCCAGCATATAAAGATGCTTCAGCAATCAAATGTGCCAAGGGAATTCCCTTTTAATTCTTGCCAAAGAGAATCACCAAGGATAACATTCTGGAAATACGCTCATTCAAAGAAGCCATCTTTCTTCAGTACTACAGGGATTGGACAAACAAGATACCCAGAGAAAGAATCATATGGGAGAGGCAAGCTGCTTCATGAATTGTTTGAATCAAGAGCTAAATAGGTTGGCCCCAAGATATGCTAGTCAACCATCCCCTCAAACTCCCACTGCTATCACTTGTGCCTCATAGGCATTTGCAGGTGCATGTGTGCGTGCTCACACACTGCTGTTATCCTGATTTAGCTTCAGTTCAGTCTCTGGGGATCATGTGATGCCCAAAGACAGATGTAGGCAACTCTCACCTCAAAGGGTGTACAGATCCCTTTAAAAGGGAGAGAGAAAAAGAGATATGGCTCTCTCCCAAATCTTGACAGACCTATTCTTACATAAATATACACAAATATGAAATTGCAAACTCTTTATGTCTAAAGTGCACTATGGCCATAAAACCCAAAGAAGTTTACAAAGAAAAGCAAACCCATAAGACTATAAAAAACTAAATTTACCACATAACTTCAACATAATAGATAATATTAGTTTTATTAAAAGTATATCACTGTTTCCCAAAAACTATGTCACTGTTCCCCATGTGAATGTTCCCAACTGGAAAGCCACACATGTTCACACACGTGAATTTTCACTTCATCATTGCTTTGTGCTTTGTGGGCATTTTTTCCCAATTTCTCTGTTGAAGCTCCTCCAAACCCTTAATGTTACTAACCTTCAATGGCATAAACCTATTATCTTCATATCTACTTTGCCTCTGTTCCTCCCTGAATCATGTTCTATCATTGAAGCAACACTAGTTGGCACTAACATCATAGTAAACACCATCACAATATGGTCACCCAGAAGATCAAGAATATGCTCATACCTGTTCTTAGAATACCATTCCAATAAAAACAAATGCAAAACAAGTCACCCAAGGAAACTCACCAGTCCTCAAGAATATATACAGACCCAAATTTGAGGATAATCAGCTTTGCACATAAGTGTCTAAAGGACAGAATCCACACTCTATATGACTGAATGACAGGCACAGGGTCAAGCATTTGTAGGTTTAAATTCCAGCTCTATTACTTCTACTTGTGTAATTTTAGACAAACTATTTGGTTAATCTCCCTTACACTTAGTTTCTACATCTGCAAAGCAACAAAGGCAATGCCTAAGAACACATCAGTATGGATTAAATGAGATGATGTGAATCAAGTATTGAATACATAGTTGAATCCCCTAGAAATGTTAGCTATTTCCATGCTTTCAACAACAATCATACAGCAAACGCTTATTATGTATCAAGCACTGGACTCTGTGCTTGAGACCTAGAAAGAAAAGGCAGAATTCACATCCCCAAGGGGATCAATGTCTATGGAGAACAAATGAGAAGCCAAAGAGATAAACCTCAAGAAGTCTGTGAGTGAGAGAAACAAGAATGTAAGTGAAGTCTGCCATGGGCTTTGCACCAGGCAATCACTGTCCCATCTAGGACTTCATAATATCCAGTAAAGAGGATGAGTCAGGCTTCAACCAGGACAGGGTTCAGGGTCCCAAATCTCCCTTGGTCACTTCATTTAATCTATTACAAGGCAATATTTTCCTGAATGACTATATACAGAGATATTATTATTCACTCTTGCTCTGAATCGGAACCATTCTTCTTCTTCCCCTTCTCACTTTCACTTTGAAAATTAAAATGCAAGAATGTTCGACACTGAAATATCCTTCTAGAAGTCTTCAGCCTCTGTGACATAATGACCATGACAACTGACCCCATTGAATGCTAAGTTTTCAAATGCATAGAAGACTGCAGATTCTAATCTTTGATATTCTGTCATTTCACTCTGCTTATTCAGAAAATGGATCCATCTGTAGGTGCAAAATGCAATTTGCAGGAAAATGGCACCTTAAAATATTCTGACACAATATTCCATCAGTAGTCCTTCTAGTTAGACAAATAAAGACAATGAAGAGGCTTGCAGACCTGTTAACATCTGCTCAAAACCTGCACCCGCGTTTCCTTGCCTCTGCTAGCACTAACTCAAGCTAGAATTCATTTAGATAATTCCTTAAGCTCGGAATGCTTAGCATGTCACATTTCCACCAAGTCTCATTTATATAATTAGTGCTAACATATGTCCCACAATCAACATTGGAGATTTGGAATCATTTTTAGCATGCCGTTAGACCTAAAGGGGTATGGATTCAATATGGAGGGAAGAAAATTAGGCATGCAAATTCCATTTACGATAACAAGAGCATAGCAATGGAAATTTACCCCCAAAAGGTTTGGCTGCTAATCACATTGCAAGCAGAAAGAATTACATTCTTAATAACCTTCACCAAGTGCAATAAAAGGAAATAGAAGTTTGTTTTATGTGATGCTTTTGGTTACTATTTCTCCCCTTAAACTCAGAAGTATTTTACAAAATAGTACTAACAATTGAGATTACCCCAACAAAATTCTCCCATACGTAGTCCGATTTAGGAATCTAAGTCAATAAACTGTCTTGGTGTCACCCACTAGGAGTTCATGGACTGTATGCCATAGAATTCACAGTGGTCACTCTTTCTTTGGATTGTACTAGCTGGTCTTCCTACGGATTTTTCATTCAATTCTTATTCCAAATATTGACCTTTCCAAAACTTTTGATAGCCCAAATCTACCTTGTTTCTCTTACATTTTATTAATAATTTTAACATGAGGTAACAGGAAGATAAAAGAAAATAGCTAAATGATGGAGCCAGGTTCTAGATGATTTTGTGAAATCTTACGGATTCAGATATTGAATCCATAAGTTGAGAGAGAAAGAACTCCCCTAAACCAACATACCTCACTTTTTTTCCTCTATCAATGCCACTAATGCTCTTGACAGTAATCTTTACTGAGTACTTACTATGTGCCAGGCAACATAGTGTGTATTTAACAAGCATAATACCATTTAATACTCAAAAACCCCTCAGAATTGAAATGATCTTGACTACAAAGATGAATGAACTGAGGTTACATGATTTGACTAAGGTCACTTAGGTAGTAATGGCACAGAACTCCTAGGTCCATGCTTATCATTCTGTGTTCAAGTTCTTAATTCTCTATATATCTTTGATTTCTCTATCTTTAAACCTTCATGGTTAGTTGACTATCAGATCTTGTTAACTCTTAACACCAACATTACTCAGATCTGTGTTCATCCCAAGCCCCCTCTTCAGATGAGGGCCTCGTTTCCCTACATATGAATTAGAGTAAATAAACCCTAAGGCCCATTTCAAATTTAAGATTTGATACTTTTCTCATTATTGCTTTCTAGATGATGCCATCCTCTCAATTCTAACAATTATGAGCATAGTTACAGAACTATTTTGGTTTTTTTAATATCCCAGCACCTAATGCAGTGACAGCATACAGGAGGTGTTAAAATGAGTGAATGTTTAGCTGAACCGGGAACCATGAAACCTGGTTTCAATCCCAGTTTTACCACACAATAGCTGTGTGACCTTGAACAAGTCACTTAACTCTTCTACACTTAAATGCAAACATCTGTGCAATGAGGCCATCGGACCAAAAATTATCTAAGAAAGCTTTCACATCAATATGGCCAAATCATTTCTGTGCTGCGGAAATTTCTTCCCCACTCTGGGGGGAAAAATACATGTTTCAGCCTGGGATCCTGATTAGCAACACTTTCTCATGAGAAAATCTGATGAGGTGAGAAGAGAACTGCAAATTCAAAAGATTAAGTTTACACTTAAGTTTTTGGCCTCCCAACTGTGTAAACTGGGCAAGCTACTTCCTATAGATACTGGTATCCTTAGCTTTATGAGGAGTGGAATCTGGATTCAGTATTCTAAAATGTTAGTGAATGAAGTGTTCTACAGTCCAGAGAAAAATGAGGCAAAGATAAAGATAATGTAGTGAATCTTTCATAAAGCTATTTTATTCTGTTTAAAAGACTGTCTTTTGGCCAGGCACAGTGGCTCATGCCTGTAATCCCAGCACTTTGGGAGGCCGAGGTGGGCGGATCACAGGTCAGGAGTTCGAGACCAACCTGGCCAACATGGTTGAACATTTAGAAACCCTGTCTACTAAAAATACAAAAATTAGCCGGGCATGCCGGCAAGTGCTATAATCCCAGGGTACTCAGGAGGCTGAGGCAGGAGGATCACTTGAACCAGGGAGGTGGAGGTTGCAGTGAGCCGAGACTGTGCCATTGCACTCCAGCCTGGGTGAAGAAGTGAGACTGTCTCAAAAAAAAAAAAAAAAAAAAAAAAAAAAAAAAGGACTGCCTTTTATTCGGATTGTCTCATATTTTACATTAAAATATTTAAGAAAGAATTATGTTTTTTGAAAATATCCTTTAGACATAATAAAAATTGTCATCGCATAGTCCAATATCTCCAAGAATGCTAAGGAAGGCCCCATTTCCCTGATAATCACTTTATTTAGTTTTCTGATTCTGATGAATTTCGCTATCCACCCTCCATCCTTCTATTCCTTTCTGCAGTCTCCATTAGTTCAAAAGTCGAACTCCTTTCCTTTACCTCATCCCCACTCTAAATTAAAGTATCAGCAATAACAATAATAATTTCCTCATACAAGTTAATAGTAACGGAAAGGGAGTTCTATTTCAACATAAGATGGTAAATGATTCAAAATTTAATGTTGGTTGGCCCTGTTCTTAAAAGTTCCTTAGGAATTATCTGGGATGAATTTACCTCATTGACCATCTCTCCCTGGTCCCAGCTCTCATTTTCTCCCTAAATTCCTATATTTTTCACAAAGAACATATAAGATGGAACAGCTTACTAATTCAAAAACTTAACTGACTTGCCTAAGTTGACAACGTCAGTAAGGGACTGAAGCCGACCTCAATCCCTGAGGCTTGTGACTCCAGAGCCTATGCTTTCCCCACTTCTTGTCACTGCCAAGCAGCAGAATGGTAGTCTATGGTCCATGCCTTTCCCTCAGCATGTGGTAAGTTAGATTGGCTGGTTATTCTAAGAACACACATGGACAGGAACTCAATTTGGTCCAGCTAAAGGAGGGTGCCCTGGGGAGTATTGCCATAGAGATGCAAGACAAGGAAAAAACATAGGAAAGGAATTGGATGGAGAGGAAATTTGAGTTGTTGCTTAGCCAGGCAGTTCACTTGAATGACTATTTTTAAAACTAAAATGGTATGAAATCCTTCCTACCCCCTTCTCTTGTTGTATAAAGAGGAAATGAAATTAATTTAGGTCTTTAAACAAAGACATCGTTCCTCCCTTTCCACATTGAATCTCCTCTCTACGTCGCCAGCATCACAGACCTGTATCTTAGTCCTGAGTCTTTTTGAGCCCATGAAGAAATTCCCACCCACTGAGCTGTTCCCATTATTTCCATGGGTGAATAGAAAGAACTATTCAGTATGAAATTGTTAAATGAAACTCCTTTTGTACTATGAAAAGATGAAACGACGTGCCACACCTTTGATTGCAGACACAGACCACCGCCACCATTTAAAGGAGACGTGTCTAGATTACCGCCAACAATGACATTTCTTTTCTACTGAAATAAACAGTGAAGGGTTTCAGAGCTTACGTTAACTCTACACAGTCATCCCCAGAGCTCATTTACATAATAACATTAAAGAGTGCTTAAATGAGTGAGAACATTGTTTTGATTGGAATCACAAAATTTATCTAAAATGAGTGACGTTTGCTTATAGGGAGATGTATGGTACAACAAGTTATTTGTGTATATAGACTGTATTGAGAACTTTCTCCTCAGTGTTATGTATATTATTCATGGTCATAACACACGTTTATGTATGATTACACAAAGGCACTTTTAATATAGAATGCATTGTAGGGTACTAACAAATTAACTTCCAGTATTAGAACAATGGAAGCCCAGAGGAGTGTAATTGTCAGCTTTACAAAGAACATGCTCATCAGCATGATGGTTTTCATAGAGGAATTAAAATATAAAAATTCATCACCAGAACAGTTCATCTGAAACCAAAATGTGCTATATATGAGCTTGAAAAAAGAAAACGATGGTGTTGATCTAAGTTTGACCCCAGTGAAACTCATTTTGACTAGAATATTTAAAAAGAGTTTGCCTTTTTCTGACCCAACAAATATTTTCTATGGCAAAATGAAAGAAGAGCCTGGCTTTATTGTGATATAAAAGAGAAGTACTATAGTACTGTACCTGGATTTAAAAAGACTATATAATGCAGCTTGCGTTTGTCACCTCTATAAAATATGTAACAATTTGACAGTTCCTCAAAAAGTTAAACATAGAATTAACACGTGATCCAGCATTCCATTTCTAGGGATATGCTCAAAAGAATTGAAAGGAGGGACTCAGACACTGTACATGAAAGTTCACTTAAGCATTGTTCACAAAATGTGGAAATAAATTAAACGCCCATTCAGATCACTTGAGGTCAGAAATTCGAGGTCAGCGTGGCAACACAATGAAACCCCATCTCTACTAAAAATACAAAAAATTAGACAGATGTGGTGGTGCACGCCTGTAATCCCAGCTACTCAGGAGGCTGAGATAGGGGAATCACTTGAACCTGGGAGGTGGAGGTTGCAGTGAGCTGAGACCACGTCAATGCACTCTAGGTTGGGCAACAGAGTGAGAGACTGTCTAAAAAAACAAAGAAACAACAACAAAATCCTCATTAACGGATAAATGAACAAAATGTGATAAATGTGAAAAATGGCATATTATTCAGCCTTAAAAAGGAATAAAACTTTGATACATGCTACAACATTGATAAACCTCGAAAACATTATGCTAAGTGAAATAAGCCAGATACAAAAGGACAAATATTGTATGATTCTACTTATGTGAGATACCTAGAATAGGCTAATTCATGGAGACAAAGAATAGAATGAACATCACCGGGGACTGAGGGCGGGCAGAAGGTAGATTCACTTAATGGGTACACAGTTTCTGTTTGGGATGATAGAAAAGTTTTAGAAATGGATAGTGGTGATAGTTGTTCAACATTGTGAATGTGCTTTATGCCACTTAATTGTTCATTTAAAATTTACCATTTTAACTATTTTTATGTTGTGTATATTTTAAGTGGGGGGAAATAGATTGTAGATATAAAATTGCCAGTGTTCAATTGATTTTGACCTAAAAGTGTCAACTTCATATGGTTCGACTTAACACCTGGAAGGCTACCTTACCATACACTCCCTTCTTTCATCTTAACATTGGCCCAGCCAAGGTTAATCTTAATCACCTCTCAAGCTCTCCATCCCTCCCTCAAACAATCACCACCACCACCACCACCATGCAAATCATTAAGAGTGTGTGTGCATGTGTATGCACAGGGGGTACACATTCCAATCCATACAGAGACCAGGAAGAAATGTACTGAATCAAGTGAGTCATCAGTAAATACAGTCGCCCTTGTCATGTGTAGCCTCCTCAGATTTAACTCAGAGAACACAGACACCCTGTTGGCCCTCTTCTGGATTTTTCAAAAGAAACAAAAAATCTAGATTTGGGATTAAAATCTCTTAATTTTTAAAGTGTTGTCCCATTTTTTATAAAAAAAAATTTTGCATGTCAAACAATATCTGTGGGCCCAACTCGCTCCGCCCACCTGCCAGTGTGTGTCCTCTGCTGTATAAGGATACCCCAACAGTGAGGAGCAATTGCCTGAATAAATGTTTTGATGCTGTCTCCCTGAACGGTTCTAAAGTTTCCTTTGTTAAGCCAAACCACAGAAAAATGAGGGCCTTTCCCATACCGCACCCTACTGCTTGCTTGTTTGCTTCCTGCCTTCCCCTTCAGTTGGTCCAGGCTCTAGGATTTGCCTTGGGATCTGGAATGGAAAGGAGTTTTATGTCATCTGGCACATATGTACATGTGGGTGGGGAAGCGTTGCTGGGAAAGGGTAGTAAGGATGAAAAGTAAGATAAAGTAGGACAGTCTCAACTTATCTCTGGAATCAGGGCAGGTTTTGGCACCAGGGAAGACTCTTCATGCAAGAGAATTGGGTGTGTTGATAGCCCCTCTCCAGCATACTGCACTGCACATAGAAGCGAATTCTCTAACATACATTGAACCAAATTGAGTGGCAACTAGTTTCTGGCAGAGAATGGAGATGTGTTACAGGAAAAGATAAAAGAGCAAAAATAAAGAGAAGGAAGACATGACTTTAATTTTCGTTTCCATATAATAAATCTGCTTTACCAGTTATTAGAAACTAGGACATGCCTTATATGAGACAATCACTTTTTGAAGTGATATTCTTAAATTACACAAAAAGATGAATGTTATATTCTTCTACAGACAATAGTCAAGAAAGTTTCATTTTTATTTCTCACGACAGCTTCAACAGTCATATATGACTGGCACTGAAGACTTATCCAGGCTCCTCATAGATATTTAACCCAGGAATGGGCTTTTCCTTTGGAATTTTGGCAAAGCACACCATACACACTCCACAGCATTTAATTAACCGGAGACCATTCTCAAGTACACTTAATTATAGGTCAGTATTCTGACTATATAAATCATGGAAAAGGAAAGGAAATGACACAAAAGCCCTAGACTAATATAATTTATAGCTCTCTGAACTAACACAAGGAAGAATGGTACTGTGCTATAATTAAAGATTAGGTTAGTGCCAAAAATCATAATTTTCTGCCTGGCTTTAAAAGCAAATGTCATGTTAATGACAGTTAACTTTTGATTATGCGGAGATGATTATATATAGTTTGTGGATTATCTATGCCCTCATTTTCTTTCCCTCTTTCTCATGTTGCTTTATTGCTAATTAATCCCTCTATCAGAATTCTGATTAAGGAAGAGGAGTAGAAAATCAAATTAGTCATTTGAGCTGATTGTTAGCTGCCTCGGTTAAGACTCTTGGTTAAGCTAATATGAAAAATGCCTTTCTGGATTTCAATCCTGTATACTATTCTGTGACTTTTAAACAGATTATCTGAGGTTGAGTGTCATGGGAATATATACAGATTATAGTCTTGGGATATTTTTATTTTATTGTGTGATCTGAGACCCTAACAGGTAAAATTTAGAAAACTCTTCTACTCAATATGTTAATTTGTAAAATAGAATCTCAGGAATATTTCTGTGTTCCATCACCATCACACATCTCCAAATTATGATGCTATCTATGAAGTATTTGCACCCATTGCATACTCTATACAAACATGGACCTTGGACGGGGTGATACAATTTCTAATCATAAAACACATTTCAAAGAGTGTCTCTAGAATATAATTCTGGAAACCTAAGAGGCTTTCCTAAAAAGGTATGTTTTGGATCCTCAGCAACTACACTATTTTCAAACGGTGAAGTTCCAGAAGACATCCAGATCCCCTCAAATTAAGTTTTCAATTTATACATTTTCCTAACATATCATGAAACAAAATTCACCTACTCTGTGGCAATTTATTGGTGGTTAAAATGAGAGAAGATTAAACATGAGTAGAAACAATAAACAATTGGACAGAGCTCTCTGCCAACAGGCCTGCAATAAAAATAAGCCAACAGACTGCCATGTTGTTGCAATTCAGTTATGATTATGCCATATTAGAGTAATCACACAGGCAAGTGAAAACAAACAATCCAATTTTTGAATTTTAACAAGATTTTCTCATCCTGCCAGGCCTACTTGAAAACACTCCACCGATTTCCCATCATAAGTCATCTTCCTCTAACATATGGCAGTGCATTCTACGTCCTAGGGATTGTGAAAAATCAGCATAAAACTAGTTTTCCAGTATTTGCCTATAGATTAGGGGTGTGAATATTTCAGAGCATTAACACAACAGATTTTTAAAATTAAGCCCACTTCTACTGTGAAATCATAACAGACTACTGTATGAGCAAGGGTTGAAGCAACACAAAAGAAGGCTCAGACACAAAGTAACAGAGCTGAAATAGGATAGATTTTTCAGGTTTTCATAAAATGCTGTAGTGTGTCTGAGAGTGTGGGTGTGTGTGTGTTTTAAAGATTTCTGTTTGCCTTTAGAGGTCATATACCAGGGAAGGAAATAAATTAAGTACTGTTTTCTTTTTTTAACGACTTGAGCTCAGTGGGATATATTAATATACACATGTAGGATGACATAATGCCTTTGTTCTATACCTAAATGTAACAAAGCAATTTGACTTCTGTTTAAAACCTGCAACAGAGTATGAAAGTGCCTTATGGATTAAATCAGCCAGCTACAGCACATTACTGAGCTTTATGAAGAAAATGACAAAACATTAATAAACAGCCACCTTTCAAAAATATCCACCCCTGGAAAACATACGTTAATGCAATCATAGTCCAAAAGGGATGTAAACCAACATTATAGTACCACATGATAGGGTTCGTTAAACACTTCAAGTCTTTAGGGTGCTTTTTGGAATTGCAAACTATTTCTGTCACATCCCCATGGTAATTTGGTACTCCAAAATACCATTAACTTTTAAATGTACCAATTTGCTTTTTGCTGCTTGATAAATCATAGTCGTCATTCATAGGCTTTAAATTCATTTTATGCTTTATAATAGCTCACTCAAAAACTTTTTCCAGTGCGGGGAATTTCTCAATAAAAACCTTGGAAATAAAATGGCATTTGGTCATAACAATATAGGAATATGGCCAAACATTTTCTTCTTAGACATTAAAATTGATTTACAGGAAGAAAAATATTCATACTTTGAATATGAAAACAACCAAAACTTTTACTAAAACTAAATATAGCTACAGTAAAATCAATGTGAAATTATCAGTTTCATGCATAAAACTACAAAAGGACAGACGTTTCTATCAACAGAGATGAGATTTGGGGCTTATTCTTATATAATTTCTAGATCAAGACCAAATTCCGTTTCATAAAAGAAATTCATAGTGTATGTATGGTATGATCCCTCAGCAAATATCTAACTAAGAAAGACAAAAGTAATTTAAATCTTCAAAGTCATCCAAACACTACATGAAAAAGAGCTCTTCTTACCAGAAAAACCTGCCAGAATATTCTGGGCTATACTGATTCAGCCTGAGATGTGCCGGTAACTCTTCCAACCCCTCAGCAGAATGGTAGGTAAGAAGTTTTCAGACTAACAACTGGAAAAGCACGGCATTTGAATTTTCATTCTAGGAAGAGCCACAGTGCAATGTCTTGGCCGGTTCCCTCCTCTGGCTAGCTAGTACCAAAGACACAGCTGAACTTCACAAGTCATGATGAACACAAAACCGCAGACAATACCTTTTGGCAAAATAACAATTGGAAAAGCTGTTATTTATCATCACGCTCTTCAAAGGGAACTTCATTGAGAAGCTGCGGGAAGTCTGCTTAACAGAACAAAACAAAACATTGTTCGATAAGGATTCCAAGGATATTAAAACAGTCTTTTATTCTCTTATTAGAATGTATACAGTTGATTACCTTTTGGAATATACAGAGAAATACAAATGCATTTCTATTTGTATGTGTACTTGAACTTCTAACAATGTTTTGTTTAATACTTTGTTCAATCCCTCCTTATTTTACGTAACATCTTACACACTACAAAACAAAGATAAAAGATTATGGGAAAAGTGATCACAAAATGTCTATTTATTGATACCTTATTTTCAAGTAAATTGCTTTAAAATTGTTCAAGTGGCCATTTTATAAAGGCCGCTGGCCTCCTAGAACATTTGTTTCTTTCTCCAAGTGCTGTAATAATTTCTGCTCTTGAAGAATGCAGCTGTGAGTGTATGTCTTAGGCATCGAGTCCTCATTTGCTCTACCCATCAGCCCTTACTGCCTCTCCTGGCTGGAAGAGGTCAGATCTGCAAAAGCAAAACTCTGAAGGCCAAGACTCACTGAAGAACCTCACAAACCTAACGAGTTTGAAAACACAATTTTATTTGAACTGACTTCTTGAAAATTTCTTGTCAGGGTGCAAAACTGCACTTATGGAAATTTTTTAATTGGCTTAGAAACAGTGTAGAAGACATCAGATATGTTTCCTAATAAATTCATTTTTCAAGTATTTTCATGAAGCTCTGTAAAAAAATGTATAGTGAAATATAGTTACTGGGTTTTTTTCTCAAATTGAAAACCAATGATTCTCATTTCAGAGACTAAAAAGATGCAGAGTTATTTGAAGGAATGTGTTTATAGGATTTGCATATTTTTATTGCTTTTTTTAAAAAAAGGATTCATATTACAGGGAAATAAACAACTTATTTTTTCTGCTGAATTATGTTTTCTCCTGAGAAAATCATTTTCCCTTATTTATGAAAATACAGCTAATACCTTGAAATGTCACAAATCTGGGTTACATTTTATTTACATTTTCTGAAAGAAGATAAATTTCTTCTGCCCACTTAAATGAATCCACCAGTTTTCTCATTTAAGGCTATTTTATTCATAAATAAATTGTATGGGTTTTCTCTCTTCCATAATCATTAATTACTTTCTGAGCAGGAAAAGAAAGATAATAGAACAGAGATTAGCACCTCCATGAATTCTGTAAGTGTGGTAGTTTTCTCAACAAAAGTAACAATTAGGATATCATCCCACGGAATGTTTCTTGCTTAATTAATAAATACTATTTTCCTGGCCACATATCAAAACCTCTATTAACAGTCCTCTCTGAATAACTTGTTGAAAGCAATGCTATTGGCCCTCATTTTTTTCTAATTCTAAAAATATCAAATTAGGTAAGTCAGAACCACTTAACCATGATAAACGTATAGAAGACTTCGAGCTTACTGTAAAATTACAACAGAAATATTCAATATATAGTCATAGGTATGTGTGTAAAAATGCATACGTATATGTAGAGTACACTAATGAGCACTTTAGAGTTGCTATTGAATATTATTTCAATGCCAACGAAAATGATTTAAAAAGTATTAGCAATGTAAACAACTCTAGCAGTAGATGTCCCTACACAAACGAGAGCTGTTGCAAAAATCTAAGTCTAAGGGACACTATTCATATCATAGTGCCAGATTTTTCCAGATCCCCTATGTTGGTGCGGAGGAGCTAAAAGCAGGAGAGGGCCCCAGTCCAGTTTTAGGATGGTGACTTCAAGACACTTCTAGGAGTTACTGCTTCCTCTCCTTTTTCTCTGCTTGCCCTATAGATCAAGGACATGCCTCCAAGCATCCTGAGTGAAAGGGCCAAACTTTGAAGCCCATCACTGCTTTCTCGTTAGAGCATATGGTACTTTGACCAGGTAAACAAATCAAAACACTTTTTCTTCCAAGCAGGCTCCCGAAGTTGGGAGTTTCTATTTGTCATGGAAATCAAAGGTATCCAAAGATGGCATTTGGCATTCAGTTGGAATCACCTCTATTTTTCTATCAAATCAAGTTTTGTGGAAGGAGATGTAAGTTTAGGAACAAGTCTGGAAACTGGCTGCATAGTCACTACTCACCAAACAACTAACAGAAGCAGTATCACACTTGACACTCTCTGGCCTTGTGAACACAAGTAACTACCTAACTCTCATTCTACAAACCCTTGTTGAGCCCCTACTATTTGCTAGCAAGTTTGCCCTGTATTGCTATGGCAGTGGCACTGATCAAGTCTAAGTGACACCATTTATATCACAGACTATGGGATGCCATAAACAGGTATGAACACATGTGCACAGGTGCTTGCAAAGACACATTATGAGGTCTACAGGAGTCGTTCAGTGCAAAGTTTTGTGATTGTACCTATCAGTCTGTTGTACCAGACACTTTGCTATACTCTACATTATATATACAAATTAGATAATTCTCTGTAGACTTTACCAGGTGACATTTAATCTGGTCTTGATGAATCTACAGAACTTGGTCAAGATAAAAATGGGGTTGGGCAAAAGGAAGTAAAGAGCACTGAGGTACAGAACAGCCTATTGAGAGCATTGAGGTATTTTATGCATCTTGTACGCTAGCTATAGGGGAAGTACAGAGAAATAAGGTAGAAAATAGGGCCAAATAGGAAAAACCTTAAGTGACATGCCAAGAAGTATAAGCTTTGTCTCGTGTAGTTGGAGGAATAGGAAATTTTCAGGCAGCAGAGAGAAATAATTGCTTAAAAACTACACTTACACTTAAAACATTTTAAAAATATATGCATGGAGACTGGAGACACTAATAATATGAACCAATGGCTCTCCCTAGAATATATGCAGTTCAACGAGGCATAGCAGAGTACTTAAAAGTATAGACTATAAAGCCAGACTGTCTGGGTTTGAATTGCAGCTTCTCTACTTAACAGTTGTGTGACCTTGAACAAATCACTTAACTTCTCAGTGTTTAAATTTCCTCTTTTCTTTTTTCAGAGACAGAATCTCACTCTGTCACCTAGTGTGGAGTGCAATGGCACAATAATAGCTAACTGCAAATGGGCACCACCACACCTGGCTAATTTTTAAAATAAAATTTTGTGGAGACACTGTCTCACTATGTTGCCCAGTCTGGTCTCTAACTCCTGGCCTCAGGCAATCCTTCTGTCTTGGCCTCCCAAAATGCTGGGATTACAGGCACAAGCCACCATGCCTAACCAGATCTCCTCGTTTTTATTAGGGTGCATATCTTACATTATTGCTATAAGGATTAAGTAATGTTTGAAAAGCATTTGGAACCGTGTTGGGCACATAGTAGGCACTATATAAATGTCTGATAGACAAGCATGTATTTAATATTAGTAGAACTCCTCTTATGTGTCAGGCATTGGGGATAAAACATTGAAGGAGAGATAAGGAAGCACCTGCTATAATGGAATTTACAACAAAGCAAGATTCAAGGCCCTATTGAATGGCTTTCATTGGTTTTATCTCATGATTGTGAATTGAAGTTACTTTGGTTTGGGGAATATTGTTAAGAATTTTATGATACTAGGTATAACCATATTTTGCAGTTCTAGCAGCACTCACAAACGCAGTTAATGGTGGTAAAGCTTACGCCGCTGGATGCATCCCACCTCTAATCCACTTCCCTTTCATTCAGAATCATAAAAGAATAAGACTCCTCAAAAGTAGCCCTCAAAGGAGAGCTCTCTACATTCTGCCTAAATTCAGACAGCTGTTGTGTTAATTTTCCTTTATATTTCTTGTTGTCATTAATTCTGTTTTAATAGACCTGTTTCTACTTTGTGTGTTAGAATGTTCTTAGGCAGTATGACCAATAAAAAAATCCCTCTATTATTTTTCCATTCAAATTAATATATTTCACATCAAAAGAAGTTGCAGGATATTGTCAATAGCCCTTTAAAATATAAAATATCCAGACTTATAACTTACTGAGCTATCATATTCTGTACCAAATCATTTAACAATCAGAAACAAGAGAAAAAACTCTTTAGAACAGCGTTAAAATAGGTAAAACAAGATACACATTATTCTTTGGAATTGTTAAGAATTACTTTTCATAATTGCTAAGTTCTTTATCATGGTTAAGAATTTTTTTAAAGGAGTCAACTCAAAACAGCAGCTTATGTAGCAGTACTGCCCAGGCATTAAAGCCAGGCCACATTGACAACAGCTGGGAAGCTCTGCTCCCTCTAGAAGTGCTAGGGGGACAGATCTCAGAGACCAGATAAAAAGTAGAGAGGAATAAGAATTTAGCAGCTTAGCTGCTAGAAATGAGCCACAAATTACTATTGCTTCTTTTGTACCCTAAATCTTCAGAATCTAGTACGGTGTTTATAATCATGTAAGGGGACTCGCCAATTATTTGTAGAATGAATGAATAATGACCAGTCTATGGTGGCTTTTTTGCTAAAAAACATTTTTAGGTAGAATAAAACCACTCTTTGCTCTTTCATAAGTAATATTTCCAAAACCATATTATAAACTACAGCTCAGAACATTTTTCCCCTTAAAATGCATTTTTATTGAATATCATCGGTCACTTTTCTGCTTACTCTCAGAGCACGGTTAGATCTTCCTATAATTTATCCATAAGAATAGCTAGTGTAATGTGCAAACGCAGAGATTTCACTATGCAGTCTAACTTCTAAATCATTTAGTAAAATATTAAGTAAGGCTAGTACCCGAGTTCATCTCCTAGGAGGCTCCATTAGTAACCTGTTGTTCTGTTTCCTCTTGAAATATTTGAAAATACGTTCCCTTTATACATTTGTTTACTAATTAAATATATTATTTTCAAAAGATATTAAAAATTTGGCAGGATAATAGTAGGAAAACTATTCATATCATTATCTCATTACTTTTACATGGTATCTTTTCTAAAGCTCCTTTTTAAAACACAATAGACATTTCAATGTATGCAATAAACACTAGGAGAAAACATGATCAAAATGCTAATGATGATCATCTCTGAGTGAAAATATTCTCTTTCTTTTCTGTTTCAAGGTTTGGTGTATCTAAGTACATAATTGCTTTCTTCAAAGCAACCCAATTTCTAGGAATTACTAATATGAAATAAGGATGCTTTGTTAAGCCATATTATTTACAATCACTACATATAATCTAAGAAACAAGAGAACCTCTAAGTGGAAGAAAAATTGTCTTATCATTGGAGAGAATCTAAGTGAGGATTTGGGAGCTGAGAAAGTGAATTATCCCCAAGTATCTGTCTGTGGAGGGACATACAGGCCTTACTTGGCTACTGTAAAAGACTCTGGAAAGCATAAGCAGACAATGAAATAGCACTTTTTGCTAAGAAGCTTAAAGCTGAAAAAACACAACCACAAAAAAGAACTTTCAGAAGTCGAGTCTAAATTAAAAAATAATTAAGATTACAGAACAAGAAGGAATAATCAATCATTTAGCTAAGAAAAGCAATCTATTAAAACAAAAGATTCCTTCAAGTGCAACACATTTCAGAGGTAGAGTTCATTTGCTGCACCTAGGTCTCTCCATCTTGGTTTGATGGTGCACTGAAAGTTAAAGCATGGTGTCTTACTTACAGAATGGGTTATATTTTATTGTAAGTATGAATTACAATTTTGGTACATAATAGATGGATCACACTTTTGGTACAAAAGGCATGTGATCTTTGAAATCCAGTCCACCAAGACCAGAGATACTTCTATAAGGGGTGAATTAACCCCTTCATTTATGATACTGCATAAGCAACAGAAACACCTACAATTAACATTGACTTTATACCTACCGACTTACAATGGCATAAACCCACTTAGACCTCAAAATTCTACCATGTGAATTGTGCTTTTGTGAATTGATTTTCTACTCTCAGAAAATGTTAACTTCGACTTGAAATGCTATGTTCAAAAATATTTATAACCCCTTGGGTGTCTCCTTTCCTATTAGATCCAACAATAAAGCAATCTCATTGTGCAAAGATGGTAAGGATTTGGTTTGGGAATACATCTGCATTACAGGAAACAAAGTAATCCTTTGACACGTGTTTGTCACTTTTGCAGCAGAGCACAGTAAATTTTCTTACCCTCTGCCAGCTGGCATTAGTGTATACTGAAAACATGAAAAATTTCTAGCACCTACTCACACCAACTCATTTGAAAGCATGCCAAAATCAGCATCAGTGATTCTACTTTAAAATATACACTTTAACAAGATTAGCATATTGAGGGAAAAAATAGACTGGTGAGTCTATAGAATAATACACCGATCAATTATGGGTAACAGTGTTTCTTAGTATGTGTTGAGGGTATGAATAGTTCTTGGCTACACAAACTTTAAAAGCCACAGGCTTCTTTGCGTGTTTCTGGGGCTGTAGTCATACACTTCAACTCTTACCTGAACTATTGAAGATACCCGAATTTTTAAGGGCTGATAATTAAGCAGATGTCACATAGAGCTTTCAATCTCAATACATCCCTAACTAAAGACAAAAATCTTGGTAACTGCATTTCATTGCTGTGCAGAAACCACGTGAGTTACAGGATTGCCTTATAAAATACAAATTCCTTATTTGTAGCTTTTTTAAAAATTATGCTTTTAGAAACAATGGAATACAAACTTACTCTGGGATTCAGAACTAAGGAACTCAGAACAAATTAAGACATTCCTATATAAAGATAAATACATTTAATGATAGTTAAACTGTGGCATGGAAATCTTCAGGTTTTACTTTTTTCTAATTTTATAATGCAAATCTAAGTTTTACTGGATAACAAAGATACTGGATGAAATATTTGGCACTATAAGGACAAAAACGGTTCTGCACAAAAAAAGAAGTATAATTTGAGAATGTGTGAGGTTAAAGTAACAACATTACTGGATCAAGCTGCCATGCTGGGGTACTAACTAGGCAGAGATGACAGGAATCCATTCTTCTCCATCTTTGAGAGTCTTACGTGTACTTTAAATTAATGAAATCAGCCCTAATGACTCTCATTTGGAAGTTCAGCTGAGGTATGACAAGAAAACTCTCAAACTAGTCTTTTCACTTAATTTCTTAAGATGAGCACATTTGTTTTGTGAATAACTTAATGGGAGTATATATATTAAACCTCATTTGGGGAATTTATTATAACTATACTATATATAGTATAATTATATATAACTATATATATAGTATAAATATATATATAACTATTTGAACAATATAGTTTGTTCTTCTAGCAGCCTAGAATATAGTACCCAGAAGCTCTGATTTGTAAGGGCATGCTATACCTTTATTTATGCCTGCCCAGGTGTCATCTCC
>NW_016811040.1:1593925-1644228 GCF_001698545.2 Rhinopithecus bieti | reverse complement strand
CTCATTTGGGGAATTTATTATAACTATACTATATATAGTATAATTATATATAACTATATATATAGTATAAATATATATATAACTATTTGAACAATATAGTTTGTTCTTCTAGCAGCCTAGAATATAGTACCCAGAAGCTCTGATTTGTAAGGGCATGCTATACCTTTATTTATGCCTGCCCAGGTGTCATCTCCATTACGATATACCTCAAATCAAACTCCTCATTCTTACTGCAAGTAGCTCTCAACTTCCATCTTTCTCCTTGCCACCCCCAGCTTCTCAATTATCCTCAAACACCTCAAAGCATCACCAACTCATCCTTTTTGCTTAACAGCTATATCATAAGTCATCAAGTCCTGGTGATTTGACTACGTTTCAGGTGATATTTTAGCACTATCTATAGACAATAGTTCCACTTCTCAACTCAGATATATTTGCGAGTCAACAATCTCTCTTCAATTGAACCTATACTTGATGGCAAAACTGTTGCCATTTGTATTTAAAGCACCACATAATTTAGCAAGTTGTGGAGAATAAATTAGTTCCTCTGAAACAATACTTTGATATTCACATGGTACCCTATACTTTTAAAAGTAGGCTTCAATTTTACACACTCTCCACTGCAATCTGTCTCAACCTTACTATTAACTTCTTCTTCCCTAACGTTTACTGTAAATTAAGTGTCTTATTGCTACTAAGCATCCTACTGCTTTGCCTCATTCTCTTTGGTCAAACAAAACTCAATATTAGGGTCCTGTAAATCAAAGCACATTAAGAAACTGAAATTTTAAAAATGTGACAAAGACCATATTTTCTATAAACGCCAAAGGCTTGTGAGTTACCAACAATAAATTCACTTTGCAAGGAAGTATTCTCAGATCACCTACTGTGTGCTTCTGTTACAGACAGGACTGTGTGTGTTCCTAGAGATAGTAGACATCAACTTCAAAGGATAAGTCACTATAAAACCAAAATAACTTACATGTTGGTAAATACAAGCTAGTTAAGAGACAAGCCCACAAATGGAAAGGTTGAGAAAATTGGAATAAGATTGTAGAATAACGAATGCTCTGTTTTCACATGAAAGGTATTTTGTAGGCAAGAGTAAGCTATTGAAAGTTTTGAACCTGAAAATACTAAGACAGAGATCTCTATTAATAGCTTGCTGCATTTCAAAAGAGTCGAGGGGTTGCAAAACTATATGCCATGAGAAGTTTTTTTTTTTTTTTTTTTAAAGACAGGATCTGGCTCTGTCACCTAGGCCAGAGTGCAATACTGAGCCCTCAGCTCACTGCAGCCTCCCTCGATCTGGGATCAAGAATTCCTCCCACCTCAGCATCTAGAGCGGCTGAGACCACAGACATGCACCACCATGTCCAGCTAAATTTTGTATGTATTGTAGAGACAGGGTTTTGCCATGTTTCCCAGGCTGGTCTCAAATTCCTGAGCTCAAGCAGCCCTCCGTATTCAGCCTCCCAAAGTGCTGGGATTATAGGCTTGAGTCACCGTGCCAGGCCTGAGATTTCTTTTCAAGGACATATCTACAACAAAATGGCAAAATATCAACAATCTGTAAACCTAACTGTGAATAACGGAGTTTGTCATATTTTCTGGATTTTTATGTGATAACTAGTATTTTGCAATTAATAATACATTTAAAAAGGGAAAATGACATCTTCTTTCCTTTAGTAAATATTTGAGTACCTTGAGTATGCCAAGTAGGGTGTGAAGTTGTGGGGATATCGTTTTTGTTTCATTTCACTGGTTAATGCATATGAGAGGGCTGGGAAAAGAAAAATTAGAATGCCAAGATTGCCCTTTTGTTACTAGGCGCTCATTTGTGCCAAAGAATATGGCTGAAGGGGCAGGGAACAGTGGTGGTGGTCAGCCCAGGAACAGGCGATACAAGCTTGCGTTGCCTATAGTGGTCGACTACCATGTATTTACCATCTTCTATGTGCCAGGCATCATCTTCAGCAATTCACATCTATTAATTCCTTTACTCATCTATACTCTTTATAGCACCCCTATAAGGGTAAGGGGTATTACCCCACAAGAGGTTAAGATACTTGCCTGAGTCCACACACGGTAGAGCTAGGTTTTGAGCTCAGACCCTACAGATCATGCCCTGGAAAGTACAATGCTATACTCCTCCCAAAACACAGGATTGAGACTAAAACATTCAGTCATATTCAAAGGCAATAGCATAACCTCATTGACATCAATAGTATAACATATGACACAACTGTGATGTAGCTTTATATACTGAGTAAAAATATTCAGAGCTATGCTGTCCAATATGATATCTATTAGCCATATTTGTCTCTTTAAAGTTAGTTAAAAGAAAAAATTAAATGAAAATTTTACTTCATCTCACATTATCCGTATTTCCAGTACTCAGCAGCCATATCTAGCTACTGGCTACCATACTGAGGAGCACAGATATAAACATTTTCTTTGTCACAGAAAGTTATCTTGGACAGCAGAGGTATGAAACATTTCCGGTATCACAGAAAATCCTATTTGACTGTCCTGTTCTAGAGTCCAAGGATTTTTTCAATCACAATTCTTCAGCTGAGCTAAAGAATATAGAAATTCATTTGAATGACTATTTTATCAAAGATGGTACATGGTTATTACCAGTTTAGATGCAAAAGATACCTTACGAAATTGAAGGCTTACTTCTTTCTAGGAATTCCTGTTAAGAAGAGCCAATTCCAAACTCCTGCAAAAATAGAGAGTTTATTTCTGGGATGCCTCTGGTATGAAAAAAAAAATAGTTTATGACTAGAAGGCTATGGTTTTTGGAGTGCAGACTTTTGGAATCTAGACCTGGCTGGGTCACCAGATTGCATACTTCAACAAGCCATGCAACCTTAATAGATCACAGATTTAATTATGTAAAATGATATTATTTCACCTGTTAATTTCTATGATTTCATTCTGTTGAAATATCTAAAAATCTACAACCACAGAAACCATCCTCTTCACTTCCTCCCACTCCAAATTCACTATTAGTACTTTTAAAGAAGATTAAACATTCACCACAATCTAGGAACAGGAATTTCTAGTTATTTCTTCATGTTCTACCAGTCTTTAACCTTCATAAGCTACTAAACTCTGGGTTTGCTCAGGCCAGTTTATGTTCACAAGCCTTCCTAATAATTCCACGTGATTCAGCCAGCTGTCTTCAGGATTAAACAGTCCTCTTTAAGGTAATTCTTATACCTTGCCCTAAGCAAAGGGTTTCTATGGTTAGTGCTAAGTCCACTGAGGTTTATTCTTGTTACCTTTGCCCAGTATCTCAAAAAGCAAATTGTCAGAGCTAGAGCTTTGCCTCTACATGTTGAAGACTCAAAATAGAAAAGAAAAAAAAAGAAAAAGAAAAAAGAGTGCCTATATAAGGTTTTAAAATAACGATTCTATAATTATTGGTAGATCTCAATGGATTTAGTACATCACTAATTATACTGCATTACTGTCAAATGAATTCTTTTAGCATGATTAATGTTATTATGCCAAATCCCAAATTAATTCACAATGAGTAACTTAAAGTCTCAGCAATGCTTTAAGAGGGAAGAAAGATGACAAATTAAGCTGGGCCATTATAGTGAAATACAGAGAGGTTTGCTATCTAAGCACTTCAAATATATTGCTAGAATTAACCTATATATTTATGAAGCACCTTTCTGATCTTGGTTCAGTTTTGCAGTAGATTTCCCAGCTGGAAAAATAATGTGCTAAATGGATAGCTCAAATACCCAGTCTCTTGACCTTTTACCCTTGTCTGAACATGTCTATTGTTTGTGTGTCCTTTGTTGTAACCTGCTGCAAGTCATCATTAGGGAAGTTGGCAGGATACAAATAAGGAATCCAAGAACAAAGAAAAAATACAGTCTCTTTGTCAGTTAAGCTTTTTGATTCATAATTACTAAATTACTTTTATAATAAATATCGTCTTCTCTAGCTGTCCCTAAGATTTTATTATCCCCAGCCAACTTGACCATTAAGACTCTAAGGGTCTACAACCCTGAGACGCCCTCCCCCAACTCCTTTTCTCAGTGAGACATGTTTGGCAGAGTTGGAAGCAGCCAGCAGTAGCAATGAACACTAAGTCTTTCTATTATGAATTGCAAGGCTCTGTATTTTAAACTCAAATTTGTAAATTGCCTACCCTAGCCTTCCTTTCCCTTGATCAGCCTTTGGGCTGACCCGTCTTCTACACTTCTCTTCTTTCTACCATGAGGCAGCATAGAGGTTAAGTGTATTGATTTCGAGGCAGATTCCTTGTTTGTATATCCCAGCTCTTTCAAGCTGTGTGTGACTTTTGACAGGATACTTTTGTCAAACTCAGTTTTCTCATCTCTAAAATGGGGACAATAAACACCTCCTATAAATACCTATGACCCAGGACTGCTGTGAGGATTAAATGACTTGATATGAACTCAGCACAATACCTGGAAAAGTCTAATTGCTTGATACACATTAGCTTTCATTATTTTCTCTTCCCTGAAGATAAAGAATGCAGAGGCAAAAACCTAAAATCTCCATCATCAGCATCTTTTTCTCCAACATGCAGTTCTATGTGCCAGGAATTGTACTTCACATTTTATAAATATTACCTCATTCAACCATTTTTACCTCCATTTCACAGGTTTATACAGGTGGCAGTGACAGAACCAGGATTTGAACCAGGGTTGAATGCTAGAGCCTATGTTAACACTTGATACTAGAAATGCATTCATAAAATACTTTCCTATATAAGATAGTGGTATATTTTACACATGGAGAAATGACATCTTAGCAAAATAAACTTGTGTTAGCCCCAAGGGTCTGGCATGCAGACCTAGAAACTCTACTGCATCCTTGGCCCTAGGACAGTATTGTCTGCTGAGATCTATGAGGGATGAAATAATGTTGGGCAGGTAAGCCTGCATCAGTCTGTAAACTTCAAGTCAGCAAATCATGAATTGCTTAATCCTAGAATCAGGGTATATGAAATGTATAATTTCTTAGGATTCTGCATGGTCTAATTATTGCTGCATTGGATTGCTAACTGCAGAGATTATTCTACATAAATTATTATATTTTTCCTATTTGACATTTTAGTCTAGGTCCAGATAAATTTAGTCTGAGTAGAGGGCATTGCTGAAGATGAGGACTAGTACAGTTCTCTGGGGAGATGCTGAGGTCTGGGCTAGACTATGCGGGAAGAGAGTTATGAGTAGATGAGTGGGGACCTCCTTGCTGATTGGGTGCTGAGATAAGAAATGGAAAAGAACAAAGGTTGATGTGAAGAGCGAGGCAGGAAGCTCATTGGTAAACACCAGGCACATGGTAGAAGGACCTGTGGTGGGCTGTGTTGGTGCAAGGTCACCTAAACGCTTATCACAGGATTGCTTCATTTTTATATAAATTAAAGACAAAAATGTGCTCCAGAGTTTGGGGCAGGGCTGATTTTCTGTGATAGTGGAAGAAAACAGAAGCATGTAGTGCTTTCTTCTAGTCACTCTAGCTTTAAGGAACAGAGTGATACAGAGAAGTTCATTACACTGGGATAAAATCAATTTTTTTCAGCTATAGAATAAAAGTATGTAGCACGGTGCTGAACATACAGTAGGATCTCAATGTGTACATCTGGAGTGCAGTAATGAATGAATTTAGAGAAGGATTCAGGAACTGATAGTCTCATGGGCTATATTCAAACTGCTTGTACTAGTGTTTAAAAAAAAAAAAAATCAGAATTCTCTTCCAGCATATACTAGTTAAGAGATTAGTAATCATTGTCTATAGAACAGACAGGTGCCACCTTGACCTGCTTGGGTTTTGTAGGCCTCTGTACCAGTAAGCCTTGACCTAAAGACATGACTATATAATAGTGGAACTATTGGCCAGTATGAGGGGAAGTGATGCCATAGAAACCTTAAGAGAGCCAATTAGGAGCAAAAGGACTTCAATTTGACACTCCAATCATATCAATTATGTAGGACTGTCTCACTCTGGTTCTTGAGAATGCTCTATAAATGCAGCATCCAATTCAAAGTTGATTGACAAAGGTGAGAGACTAATGACTGATAAAAGCTGAACCACAGACAGAAAGTTGGCTCTTTCGAGGAGTTTAAAAACTTGCAGAACTGAGGACAGAATGGAAGCCACGGTGGCATAACCAGAAATGGAACTCAACGCAGTATAGTAGATGGAAAACAAAATTGAGAGTCAGGAGAGAAGAGTTCTAGTCTAGGGCAGCTGCCAAGTGTTCTGACCGTGGACAAGGCCATACCACCCTCTCTTGGTTCTTTATCTGGAAAATGAGAGAATGAAAGTAGATTATTTAAATTCCCAGTTTTAACCTAACTTCCACAACCTCACAAAATTAACAGCTGAAGCTACAATGCTTAAGGGAGATCTGGAAAATTTGAGATGAAGTGGGTATGGGAAAGACTACCATTTTTAATACAATATTTAGATTTCTTGAAGTTTTCTCATTTTAAATCTGAGATTATCCTCTCTGAGCGGGTTGCAATACCAACTTTTCATTATATATTAAGGAAATATTTGTTCTACAATTTAGAAGGATTAACAAGATTTGCATTGGAAATTGGCCCTAATTGGGGATAGAGGTGGACTGTTTTTAAGGACTTCAACACATTATTTGTATGCAAATGGTGCTAATTGCCAAATTAAAAGTAGTCCCAGCAGGACCTCTTCAAGAAAACACTTGGCTAACAGCTAGTTCACATTGTTAGTGTTATTGAAAACTAATGCAATTGTTTTTTATTTTTAAATAATCTTAAATTCATTCTCTTTGGTTTGTATGACTAGCATCCTCCCAACCTCTCAAAGAGAAATTTAACTCAATAAGCAGTGCCCAACAAAGTTATTACAAAATGAACATGTTAAAACCCACATATTTTAATTTGTAGGCAGAGACCACAGATCTTCGTTTTGCCATTTTGGACTTTTGTACCCAATTCGATCAAGACTGTTCAGAGTTCAGCAGCACCCTGGAAGCTGTAAATGAGCAGAAAGAGGAAACGGCTAGAGACAGCACTTCGAAAAGTCTGATGAGAAGGAATTAAAGGCACCATGAACAGTAAAATTAGAAGTCAGATAAGGAATTAGAAAAGCACACTGTTCTAGGTCCTTTTAGACATACAGTAAATGGAAGTGAGGTACAGAAACAGCTGGATTGGTTACAGCTTGGTGTTCGCCTTATTTGAACAGAGTTTGAACAATTGGCCGTCTTTGATTAGCCAAAACTCGATGACTGGCAGAAGGGTAGATTACAGTCTGTTCACACCTGCATTTCGGTTATGGTTCACTTTGTATGAAGAAACTTTTAGGCTGAACTTCACATATGTAAGGAGGCAACTTTAGGCTAAACTTAACTCAATACCAAATCTTGGGAACAAGGACAGTCATCGAAGGTTAAGAAATTTTGATCAAAAAAGTAGTGAAATATTATGGTCAATGCCTCTACATCATTATCATAGTAGTAGGAGTTGACATTTATTAAGCTCTCAATGTGTTAATTGTGTGATAAGTACTGTTTATCTCCTGCAATTTTCTTAAAATTACTATGAGGGACATATTCTTATTGCCATTTCATAGAGGAGTAAAATAAATCACTGAGAGGCTAATTTCCAGAAGTCACACAGTAAGGATGAAGGAAATCACACTGTACCAAATTCAGTTCTCTTACCCACAAAACTCTACAATTTTGAGTTCCATCAGTCTAAGTTTTATTTTTTTATTTTTTATTTTTTGAGACTCTCGCTCTGTCGTCCAGGCTGGAATGCAATGGCACAATCTGGCTCACTGCAACCTCTGCATCCTGGGTTCAAGCGATTCTCCTGCCTCAGCCTCCCGAGTAGCTGGGATTACAGGCGCCCACCACCACACCTGGCTAATTTTTATAGTTTTAGTAGAGACAGGGTTTCACCATGTTGGCCTGTTGGCCAGGATGGTCTTGAACTCCTGAGGTTCAGGCAATCCACCCACCTCGGCCTCTCATAGTGCTGGGATTACAGACATGAGCCAGCATGCCCAGCCCTAGTCTAAGTTTTACACAATATTTTTAACAGCTTTGAGATGTTATTAACATACCATAACATTCACCTGTTAGAAGTGTATAATTTAATGATTTTCAGTAAATTTACAAAATTATGCAACCATCACCAGAATGGGTTTTTAAAATATCTCCATCAGCCCAAAAAGACACCACTTTCTCTTTTGCAGTTCATTCCTGTTCTCTCCCAGGCAACTCATACCTACTTTGTCTCTACAGATCTGCATTTTCTAGGTATTTCATAGAAATAAAGATTACAATATAAGGTCTTTTGATATCTGGTCTCTTTCAGTTAGAAAATGTTTTTGAAGTTCAACCAAATCAGGTTCTAGTTCAACCAGCATGTATTAGTAATGTGTTCATTTGCATTGCTGAATAATATTCCATTGTATGGATGTACCATCTTTTGTTTAGTCATTCACCAGCTGATAAAAAATGAAAACAATCCAAATGTTTAACTACTAAGAACAATGCTATTCTGAACATTCACGTTGAGGCCTTTGTGTGGATATATGTTTTCCTTTCTTTTGCATAGCATGCTAGGTGTGGACTTGCTGGGTTGCATGGTAATGTTATATTTAACATTTCAGAAAACTGACAAACTGTTTCCTAAAGAAGCTGTACCCCTTTGCATTTCCGTCAGCAATGTATGAGGGTTCCAGATTCCCCACATCTTCACCAATACTTACTTCATCTTTTTGTTATAATCATTCTAGTGGGTGTAAAGTAGACCGTGGTTTTCCCTAAAGACTAATGACATGGGCTGGGCACGGTGGTGCACGGTGGCTCACGCCTGTAAGCCCAGCACTTTAGGAGTGAGATCACCCGAGGTCAGGATTTCAAGACCAGCCTGGCCAACATGGTGAAACCCCGTCTCTAGCAAAAATTGAAAAATTAGCCAGGCATGGCACACACCTGTAGTCCCAGCTACTCAGGAGACTGAGGCAGGATTTCTGGAACCCAGGAGGCGGAGGTTGTAGAGAGCCGAGATCGCACCACTGTACTCTAGTCTGGGTGACAAAGGCAAGACTCTGTCTCAAGACTAATCACATTGGGCATATTTTTATGTCCTTATATTCTTTGATGAAGTGACTGTTCAAATCTTTTGTCCATACTTAATTAGGTTGTCTATCACTGAGCTGTGCTTCGTTTATTCTGGATACGAGTTCATCAAATATGCTATTTGAAAATATTTTCTTATAGTATGTAATCTGTCATTTTTACTTAATGTATTTTAACATACATTTTTTAAGTTTAGTCAGTTTATCATTTTTTTCCTCTATGAATCATGCTTTTCATGTCGTATCTAAAACTTCTTAACGTAAGGTCATGAATTTTTTTTCTAAAACTTTTATAATTTTAGCTCTTACATTTAGATTTGTTTGCATATGGCAAGGATAAGATCCTAAAGTAATTTGTTGCCACTAAGGTACCATTTTTGCAAATAATTCATACCCCCAAGGCTGTATTATAAAATTTTTTTAAATACACAAAAGTTGAAAAAAGTTTTACAGTGAACACCCATGACAACTGTTAACATTTGCAGTATTCACTATTCTTCATAAATTAGTTATACCTGTGAAAACTCACAAAAACTTCATACAAATGGAATAATTGAATATGTACTGTTTGCGTTATGTTTCTTCCACTAAGCAAAATACTATAGAGATTCATCCATGCTTCTGCTAAGTTTCATTATACAGGTAGGCTGCAGTTTGTTTATGCATTATCCTTTTGATGGACACACGGGCTATTTCCCATTTTGGGGTGTTAAAACACGTACCTTCTTGTACAAGGGTTTTTTTTTTTTTTTTTAACAGCAAACAGCAATGCCATAGACTAAATGTATATTTAATTTTATAAGAAACGGCAATACTTTTTTTCCAAAATGGTTATATCATTTTATACTGACATGAGCAACATAGAAGATTTCCAGTTTCTCTGTATCATCAATATACTTTCTGGGAAACATCACTCTCTGCAAGCGTATTGTACTCATTAGCACATCAGACATCATGGGTATCACAGAGGGTACAAGAATAGTTCTTCAATATACCTAGAGGGAGTAGCTAATAACCAATCTGGGCTTTCATTCTGCAAACAGAGGAGACCAGGATCTTCTCCTTAGCAGCATTTAGGAACACTAAAATGCTGCAGGAACAGCCCTGGAATAAAGCCTCATTGGTCAGGAGACATGGGATTATGTTAATCTTGCTCTCCTGATGCCCTTCTGTGGGGCCTGAAGAAAATCAGGTGTAGTAGGGAAGGTTGGTTATCCTTAAGATTCTTTTCAACTTTCTCTTTTTGCACCTATGACTAGAATGGAGGGAAGTGATATATATTTCCCTCAAAATCATAAAGAGGGCTCTAGCTTCCAGTGTGTCCTACTGCTTTCTGTGAGTCTTTCTGCCAACTCAGACATCAACACAGACATCTCTGCTTGTGCTCTCATTACACAGAAGTAAACTACTATTGACAGGCCTAGTTTTTATTAATTCTTCTTGTCTACCACTTGAGTCAATCAGCTTCTGTAAGGCTTCTGATTGCTTTCTACTTCTGAAGTGCTGTCTCACTCCACTCAGGCCTTGAATGTAGGTGCCTCTCTCCCTGACTCCTGTGAACCTGCTTTTCTGCAGCCTCTCCCTTGATGCACCAAGGTTTACCCTTCCAGCTTTGTTTCTTGGCTTCAGAAATCCCATTCCTTCTACTGGGATGAGATCACTCCAGATGGATCATTCACAGCTTAATAGTCACCTATATTTGTATAGACCCAGGATCAACATATTAGCATTCCCAGAAGAAAGCTATTTGGTGAGCTCACCATGGCTAAAAGTCACCTCATGTCATATATCAGTTGAACCAGATCCAAGTCACATACAACACCCACAATGCTGTATGGCAAACATATGTATAAAGTCTGAAAATGTTATTTCCCTTTCTCAGGGGTTTAAAAACTTTTGTCATAAAACAACATTTGGGCATATATCTCCAGTTCAAAATTTCTCCAATGGATCAGGCACGATTTCCTAGCAATTTAGGAGCATTCTTTGGTCTGGAGCTGTCCTGTCCAGTTTGATAGCCCTTAGCCACATGTGGCTATTGAGCAGTGGGAATATAGCTCCTCAGAATTGAGATATATTATAAGTGTAAAATGCACACTAATTTTAAAGATGTAATACAAAAAAGATATATGCCAGTTAAATTTTAATATTGATTGTGTGTTAAAATATTTCAAATATGTGACGTTAAAATTAGTTTTTCCCTAGGTCTGTACTTTTACTGCTGTGACTACTAGAAAATCGTTATGTATTTGACTTATATTTCTGTTGGACAGCACGGATCTACAGCATTTTAAAAGAAAATCTCTCTTTCAAGAAAAAAAAAAAAGCTTGTCCTTGTTTTCTTCAACTTTTGTATCTCTTGTCTAAAACCAACAGGACTAGTTCTTCAGAAACACCTCTTGTAAAGACTGGTCCTCTCCTCCCTAACCACTAAGTGCACAGTTTGGAATGACTATTTCTGTGTTTCAAATCAGCTTTCTAAAGACAAACAATATCAATCTCTATAATGCTATGTATGGAAGCTGGGTCCATACTGCAAAGTCAAGTTATTATATTCACTTTAGGAAGCTGGACAACAAATCACAAACAGATCACAGCGAGGTACATCTGTAGCACACATGTAGTTAAGACAGGATAGTAGTATCTGTTAGTACTGAGATTACCACATCATTTTGGACACTGTACAGTGGGGCCCTCTGTATCTCGAGTTCTACCATCCTTAGATTCAACCAGTTTCAGATTGAAAATATTGGGAAAACATGAATGGTTATACCTATACTGAACACACACAGACTTTGTCATTCCATAAACAATACAGTATTACAACTATTATATAGCATTTATATAGGACTAGGTAATCTGGAGATGATTTAAAGTATACAGGAGGATGTGTGCAGGTTATATGCAATTACTGCAGCATTTTCTATCAGGGACATGAATATCATGGATTTTGGTACCTGAGTGGGGAATCAGAACCAGTCCTTTATGGATACTGAAGATCAGCTGTACTTTACACATAATTGGCAGAAGATTTTCCATCTATCAAATCCGGAAGGTTGAATTGCCTCTTCCCATGAGCAAGCAGGATGAGACCTATCTGGGAGGGCATACCTGTCCTGCCCTGCTCCCAATATTCCTGCAGCAATCCCCACCTTTAAAAGCGTTGAGGCTTCAGTGAGTAGCAATATTCCAGGGCCCTAGAACCCATTTGTCACTGAGATGCCACAGGTACGACATGGAAAATGTTACTCATCAAGAGATTGGAGCACGTGTTGCTGTACCACTAGGGATGCTGGAAAAATTTAAGCATTTTGTGTCTCAGATCCCTGAACGATAACATGTTGGAGCATACAGAAGGTGGAATGGCACATGATTTGAGATTTTCCATTTGCAATCCTTTCTCTTTCTAATGCTGCTTAAGTAGCATCAGGGACATGATTTAATGTGTGATTGGCACCATCTCGGCCATACCCATTTCACTGTGGCTACCTTTCGCATCTGGCTGACTTGTGTGTATTTCCATTGCATAGAGACAAAGCCAGACAAGCTGATTTTAGATAGACTACAGTTTAAATTCTAAGACAAATTATTCTGTTTCTAATACATAGTGAGTCAACCCAGAATAAATGCTGGAGTACTATTTTAGACGGGACATCCACTTTTATGTTGCTTTTAGATTTATAAATTCATCATTATTGACCTGATCCTTAATCTTGATACCTTTTTCCCCAAAAACATTCAAAATATGGGACTGTAAAGATGAATTTTCCTTACCAGCTTAATTTTATGCTGGCTGTTGAACAGACTTAGATCAGTGTTATCATTTCACATTAAGATGTAACTTTATTTTGATGAAAAAATTCCTGGCATTTGATTGTCCACTAATTGAGATAGAAACAAGTTGGAACCCATTTTTGTAACAATATTTTCTGATAGTTATTTCAACTCCACTGCTGTAGAAATAAGTTAACACACAAATTTACTCTCTGAAATTTGTATTTTTTCAGGCTGCCCTTAAATTGAGAGAAATGTATGAGCTATATTTCTGAATTAGTACTACAGATGACCTCTGACCAAAAAAAAAAAGAGAGAGAAAGAAGAATATATCACTTCATACATTTGTAAATTGTCCCTACAATTGTCTCTAAATTGAAGGAAATTTCAGTGGGAAAACCTTATGTTAAGAATCAGTACCAGCTGGGCATAGAGACTCACGCCTGTAATCCCAGCACTTAGGAGGCCAAGGCGGGCAGATCAGGAGGTCAGGAGATCGAGACCATCCTGGCTAACACGGTGAAACCCCATCTCTACTAAAAATACAATAACAAACTTAGCCAGGCATGGTGGCGGGGGCCTGTAGTCCCAGCTACTCGGGAGACTGGGGCAGGAGAATGGCGTGAACCCAGGAGGTGGAGCTTGCAGTGAACTGAGAAGGCGCCACTGCACTCCAGCCTGGGCGACAGAGCGAGACTGCGTCAAAAAAAAAAAAAAAAGAAGAAGAAAAAAGAAAAGAATCAGTACCTTATGTGTGTATTGCCACTTTAGATGACCATGGGTCAAGTTTCCTTAAGAGACAACATACCTGTATGGGATAATTTTCCTGTCTTTCAATCTCTTCCTGGATTTGAGAAACTTAACAAGTTACACTTTGAAAAACATTTTTCTCAGACATAGGGATAGAAAAAATATCAGGTTCAGGTTCTTTCTAACCTCCTTTTCTATATGATAATTGTTAAAAACATTCACAGAATGCTAACTTTAGATGAAATGTCAAATGCAATTTAGTTTAATCATGTAGAAAGATTTTTCTCTTCTCTGAGAAATAGTGGCTTCTTCTATCTAAATCCTCCCAGTGACGGGAGTTCATTGCCCTGTGCCCTGGTTCTATTTTTATCTGTTTCAAGGATTATTAAAAGATTGGCTATGTTAAGCTGAACTGCGCCTTCCTAAAACTCAGACCCATTGGTTTCTATTCTCCCTACAAGGCCACCTACACTAAACCCAATGCATCTTACACCTGGAAGATACTCACATATTTGAGGACACCAAATCATAACGACCACTTATTGAGATTTTACTGTGTACCTGACATTGTATTAAGTATATTACATGTATAACATATTCTTCATAATACAAAGAAACAGGCACATGAATCCTTTTATAGAACAAATGGAGGTACGTGAATGTTCCCTAACTTACCCAAGTTCAGATAGATAAAACATGGAAGAAGTAGAATTTGCACCTTGTATGCCTGATGCCACCAAAAGCTTGTGGACACTATCATGGATCCACATTTCCCCCGACTCATCATCTCCTTCATTCTCAAATTTCTAGCAACTTTCACTCGATCTGTAGGATATGTAAGCACAGCAGGAGACATGGAAAAGACACTCAAGCAATATTTGTTTAGTGACCATGTGCATAAGTAAACGTTGCTAAAAATGGTTCTGAGGTCCCATGTTCATTTTTTTTTTTTTTTTTTTATCATTGTAGATCTGGAGACGAACTTCTTTAAAGCAATCCTATGTACTATATTGTCACCAACATTAAGATTCATTCTTTTTACATGAGCACAGTCCTAAGCCTTTCTAAGAGAAGATCACAGGATGCTTTGAAAATCTAGTGAAGGCTATAGAAAATTCTTCCCAGAAAAAAACACACTCGCACAAAGACACATTTTAATCCACAATATGATACTTTTTTTTTTTTTTTTTTTAAGAGACAGGGTCTTGCTATGTTGCCCAGGCTGGTCTTGATCTCCTGGCCTCAAGTGATCCTCCCATCTTGGCCTCCCAAAGTGCTAGGATTATAGGTGTGAGCCACTGTGTCCAGCCAGGATTTGGCACATTCATACATTCCTCTGATACCATCCGTGGATAAACCACACAATCTAAATTTATTCAAATTTTTCTGTGTTAAGACACTAGCATTTAATAGCAAAAGCAGACAAAAAATAAAAATAAAGACTGGGTAACTGTTTAACATTCAGTAACATTTGTGCTTGGTCCCAAACCATGGGACCACTCCTCCTCCATATTTCTGTGCATATGCATCAGAAATTGTTTCTAGAGTTTTCTTTCAGGTGTCAGCTCATTCTAGGTTTAGCATCCTTAAAGTTATTAAAAGTTTGTACCATTCATTTTTATAGTTTGGTAAAATTTTTTTTTTGATTTTATATAAATCCCTTTCTTTTACAATCAAACAGAACAATCCTGTCAATGTCACTTGTTGGGAGGTCTGTGTGTTCATTTCTAAAAAATTCTAATTCTTTTACTGAGTACTACGGCTCAGTAAAAGAGAGCCGTGTGAAGCTCAGTGAACAAAGCCAAGTACTTTCTTCCAAGAGAGAAGATGGTTTCATCCTAGAAATACTTTTAATTATTAAGCAGTCCAACTTAATTCATCATTAGTGCCCATAATGAAACACAATAAGGCAATTTAGAGGGAATGAAGCAGAGGTGCTATAAAATAAAATATGAAGTCATAACATTTATCACAGCTTGCCGAAGAGAAATTTATTCTGCTGGAAGCAATAGTTATAGGCATAAAACCTGAGCTGTTAAAGAACTTATGTTGGCCCTGTGGTAGAAATTGGCTATAGCTGTGCACAAAATCTAGTTCCTCTTCCTTTTGGGCACAGAGTAGACTACCAGCCTCCCTTGTGGTTAGGAGTAGCCACAAAACTGAGTGGTAGCCAGTGTAATGCAGCAGCAGCAATGTATGCCATTTTGGGGTTTCCACAGAAAATCCTCCCTCGTAATTCTCCATGGTCTTTTCTGTATCTGATTGACTACAATGAAGACCTCCCCAGGGTAACCTCAGACACAAGCATTGAAAAACATAGGGTTGAAAATGGAAGGAAATGGAGTCTCTGAATTCAATATTGAGAAAGAACTACCAGACCAGGAGCACCCAAGTTAGACTGTTAAAGAGTGACAAATTTTTATTATATTGAGCCTCAGATATTGGATGGGAGAGTATCTGTTACAGCAACTAGGATTATTTTAACTAAAACAGATCTCCTTTGTAAACACAGATACTCACGGGTCCTAAAAAATTACAAAGCTCGTATGTTTACTCTATATTTATCACAACATGTCATCCAATTATTTTGTATTTATTTACCTTAAATGAGATAATAAATTTCATTATTAGTGGGTTTGGGGTAAAAAGAGCTGGACATCAGTGTTAATGGGACTGAACCTAACTGGGGAAACTAGAAAATTTACTTGAAAGTCTTTGAAGGAATGGTGGAAAGACAAATACAATTCAACATTTTTTTTTGCCAGCACCCCCAACCCCTCTAAGTTCCTAGGCTTAGGAAGAACAATTTTTCAATGTGAAATTATATTTAACTTGTAAAAAATGGAAACATGGTAGAGTAAAAAAAGAATCAGACTGCCTGAGGTTCAAATCCTTTGCCAAAAATGGGGATAGAAAGATCCAGATTTATGTGGTTGCTATGAGAATTAAATAAAATGATAACATACCTAGTATGGAGGAGCTTTTCAATAATCTCTGGCTAGAACAATTAAAAGCAGACTTTTTCAATTTTGTGACACAAATGTTTTGGGAAAAAATATATAGAAATTTGACACTTTACTGTGGAAAATACAAACACACACACACACAGAGACATGTTACTTGGCAAATAGACATTTATGCTAACATGCATACAAACATTAAAATTCTATGCCCTACACAATCAGACATCAAAAATAAGAGGTGACAGAACAAAAACAGGTCAGGGTAGACCACTCAATGTACGTACCAGTCAACCAGAGCAAAAAAAGCATCATCATCTTAATTTAAAATCCATCCCAGTTAAAAGACAGGATGAATCTCTAGTAAATAAAACTGACATATAGGACTAACAAATGTAAAAAAGGGCAGAGATAGCTTGATGGAAGGTTTAAGTCAAAGCTGAGTCTTGGAGATGAGGTAAAAATACAAAAAAAAAAAAAAATGAAAAGATGAAAAAACTAGAATAATAAGTACTTCCAAGATGGAATACCTAGCGACACTGAGTCACGAGGAGGAATGTAGGAGACAGGCCTCGTGTGCACACTCTGTTCTTTCATAGCTCCATGCATTCACCCGAATTGGTGAACTTTAATACGTCAAAAACTAATGTGCTGGAAAGCACCAAGATGATCTCCATATTTTAGCAATATCACTCTATTTACCAATCATGTGTGTGCTAATTTATCTTACAGAAATATGTGTTCTAGAAGAATATAGTAGGTGCTCAATGAATATTTTTTGAATGAATGAATGGATAAGTGCCTTAGTGGTTCAGCAAGAACAAAGAAAGGCAAGTAATAGAGGACAGAGTATAACATTTGCAGCATAAATCCTAACTCCGGCCCTCATCTACAACTTACTGACTTTTAACCTCAGAGATTTGGTTTCCTCCTCCACCAAAAGGCCATTATAATAACCTGTCTCCTAGGGTCATGAAAAATAAAAATGATGCCTTTTGGGAAAAGCTCTAACATTTCTAATGTGTTATATAATGGGAGAGATCAATGTTATTAATAGCATTATTTCCTACTGAAGTCTTCAGCAAATTGACATATCATGGAAAAAATAGGATTTCATTAGCCATTATGGGGAGTTGAATATGGAAAGTTGAAGGATCTGGGAAAGCAGAGAATGTGGGTCAAGGCATGGAAACTGGGAAAAAAATAAATTTAAATTTTACTTGAATAGCAGTGAGTCCACTGCTATTCAACATACCACTAGGCTATTAACATACCACTAGGTATGTTAATCTCAATGGTTTATAGAACTAGAAAGGTAACAGGTCTCTTAAGGGCCAGTACAGGGCACGGCATTTCCTTTTTCTTATTAATATCTCCCTAGACCTTCTGTATGATGTGAATTAAGTGTATGTTAGTCAAAAAATAAAAAAAAAAACACACCATTCTAGTTACCTCAAAATTATGAATTTTAGAGCTAGAAAGCCTTTATGAGTATCTAGTCATTTACTTTCTATCCTCAAGGTGACCTCGTTTCTGCTCTTCAAGAAAATGTTTCCAAACAAAACCAGCTAAATTTTGTTCATTATGTTGAACTAAACTGCATGCAAGTATTAGTCTTATCAAGGAGAAGATCCAAATTGTTAAGGTTCTTGCTTCATTGATTTTCCTTGATGGAAGCTGTAGGTGTATTGACTTTCAATGTACAGAGCCCATGGTGACTGCCATCTCTTCTTCTAGTACAGATTCCACTGGTACATATTTTTAAGAAAATAGGCATTTGCAAAAAATATATAGCTACTGCATTTTACACAGAGGTTATCTTTAGGCAACGTTTTAAAGAAAATTAAGAAAGCAAATGCCTTAAATCAATCACTCTAACAATAAAAATTCAAGTATACCTCCAGGAGACCAAATATCTGAAAAAGAATCAGTGCTTTTCTCCACCGGCCATCATTCAAAGGCTTGGAACATGCTGTGCTACTACACAGATAGAATGCTTAGTACAGCCTTTATGCATAGTCCGAGGAACAGGAAAGGAATACCTCTCAAATCCTGAGCTTCTCTGGGATGTCGATAAAGATAACGAAACCCCCTCACTCCAGTAACCTTCATTAACCAGTAAGATTTAGAATTGCAGAGGGAACATTTCCAAAGGGTGCTCCTTGGACCACTTGTCCCTAAGAGAGCCGTGCAGAAAAGTATTTCCTTGTCAAATAGTTGTGATTAATATTGCTTAGTAGATCCCTATCTTGGTAATATACAAAGTTCATTTGTATATTTAAAGGTATGGAGAAGTGCTGCTAAAAACAAATCTGTTTAGCTTTACCTTGGGCAGAGTTTACTAGATATTTACTTATTCAATCTTTCTTTTCAAGTATGATTTATGTACCTACCAAAACACTTTGGAGAAAAGTGTTCAAAGATTCTGTTTATTCAGAAGAGAAGCAAATTTCTTAAGCTGACTACACATGCCATCCCATATCCTTATTCATCACATTCCAACAGTCATACTAACCATGCTTCCACTCAGCTTCTCTTGCCCTTTTAACTAAATCCATGGGATGCTTTGGAGGTAGTCTGACCTCTCAGCATTTAACAACGTTTAATGATAATATACCTATTAATTCATTTTTAAAACTTTCATTTTCTTGGCTTCTCCCTATACCCCTTTAGTTCTTCCCTCTCAGTCATCTTATAACTAACTCTCTTTTCTAATCCAGCAATACTAAGTGTGGCCCTAGGCCAGTGGCATCAGCATTACTTAGGGAATCGTCAAAAATGCAGGATTTCAGCTCTCACTTTAGACCTATTGCATCAGATCACTGGAGTAAGGCCCAGGAAATTTGTTTATAAACAAATTATCTAAGTGATTCTGATGCTAAAGTTTGAGAACTACCACTCCAGTGCTGAAATAATCTGGTTCCTCAGGGGTTTGCCCATGGCCCTTTTCTCCTGGCTTCAACTGCCATAAGTATTCTAGTGCCTAGCATAATACCTATCACATGGTGGGTGCTCTATAAATATTGGCTGATTGAATGGACAAGTAAGTCCAAGTCTATATCCCCAACTCAGCCCCAAATATTCCTACTGGATATCTACACTTGGCTGTCTCTTGACTTCTGAAATTCACTATCATTCTCTTCCTTAATTTGATCCAACAACAATACTGAATATTATTTATATGTTCCAGGTTTCTTGTGAATTGTCACATACGATTAGTGTAGTTTTAAGGAGACAGAGTCTCACTCAGTTGTCCAGGCTGGAGCACAGTGGCACAATCTCAGCCTCCCAGGTTCAAGCGATTTTCCTGCCTCAGCCTCCCAAGTAGCTGGGATTGCAGGCACCCGCCACTATGCCCAGCTAATTTTTTTTTTTTTTCCAGTAAAGACAGGGTTTCACCACGTTGGCCAGGCTGGTCTCGAGCTCCTGACCTCAGGTGATCTGCCTGCCTCAACCTCCCAAAGTGCTGGGATTACAGGCGTGAGCCACCACTCCCAGCCAGTGTAGCTTTAAAGATAGGAATCTTGAAGATTAGAGAAGTTAGCCTTCCCAAAACTATAAATCTAATAAAGGGCAGTATTCCAATTCACACTCAAGTACTTTTGTTACAACAATCTCAACTATACTGTCTTTAAATGGTGCTCCTTGACTCTGTCATTTGTCATATTATTTTTGTCTAAGCCAAAAATCCGAAGCATTCTGAATTTTCATTCTGCCTGCATCTGTGATATCCAAGTCAATCCAAACACTAGAATCCATCCATTCTTCTCTAAACCCAGCCATCATTCCAGCCCTAAGCTCCAGAAACTCTCCCTGAAACCTCCTATACCCTCCCAAATAGACTACTTCCACCCAGCTACTAGCTATAGCAAGTTTTCTAAAACCAAAATGTGGCCACGACATCCCCTCCTGATCTGTGAAACCCACCCTGCCTAGCCTAGGTCCTCATGCTTATTGGCTGTGTCAACATTCATTCCTTTGTTCTAATTTTGTTAGTACTGTATTTTCTGAGAGGAACTAAGACCCCACTTTGGTATCCCAGGTCTTATCTTACCTATGCCTTGTGCATAACAGACTAGAAAAAGTCAGTATCAAAGAGTTCAGTATCTTGTCTAGTTTTAACAAGGAAATTAACAAAGCATCAAGTCTTAATTGCTTTGAAGGATGAAATAAAACCATGGTAAAATAGTCAAGATTGCATACTGTGGCAAGTAACAGAAAATATGACTAAATAGTATATAAGTAGGTATTAATCAAATTCATATAGGAAGTCTGACAAACATCCTTAGCCAGTGCAACTGCTCAGTGATGCTTTCAAAGACCCAGGTCCCAGTTATATCTATGATTACCCTTCCTCATTATTTTGTCTCACTCAGGATGACTACTGCACCTCCAGGCTTCTTTAAGCAGGTGGCAAGAAGGAAAGAAGGGCAATAAACAAAACGCTTAGAAATTCAAATTCTCCTTTTCCTTTTTTAAATCAGGAAAGGAAAGCTTGTCCAAAAACTCTGTCTAGTAATCTCCCCCAGTCTCACTGGTCAGAACTGTGGCCTGTGGACATCCGTAGAAAGGAATGAGTCAGTCCATCAATAATGAGTATCACCAGTGTTACTGCAGCAGAAAGATGAGCAGTGTGAGAAGAGATGTGGTCAGATGTGTAAAGTAAGCAGAGGAATTTTTGTCTTGTGCTAAAAGGGTGCATTTGGCCTTAAGATAATGAGTCAAACAAGACATAGAATTGGATTTTTGTTTTGTTTTTTTTAGAGAACTCATTTTTATTATTGTCATCACATTTGAAACTACCAAATCACAAACCCCCCAGGGCCTAGGGTAAAGAAGAGATGGCTATTCACTCTACCATCTGTAAAATAAACAAGTCACAGATTCACCTTCTATAGCCCTGTAGTAAATGCTTTCATTATTTTTATTATACTTTAAGTTCTGGCATACATGTGCAGAATGTGTAGGTTTGTTACAGAGGTATACATGTGCCATGGTGGTTTAGCTGCACCCATCAACCCATCATCTACATGAGGCATTTTTCCTAATGCTATCCCTCCCCATGTATGATGTTCCCCTCCCTGTGCCCGTATGCTCTCATTGTTCAATTCCCACTTACAGATGAGAATATGCAGTGTTTGGTTTTTTGTTCCTGTTAGATGAAGCTGGAAACCATCATTCTCAGCAAACTATGTCCCTGCAAAGGACATGAACTCATCATTTTTTATGGCTGCATAGTATTCCATGGTGTATATGTGCCAATTTTCTTTATCCATTCTATCATTGATGGGCATTTGGGTTGGTTCCAAGTTTTTGCTATTGTGAATAGTGCTGCAATAAACATACATGTGCGTGTGTCTTCACAGTAGAATGATTTATAATCCTTTGGGTGTATACCCAGTAATGGGATTGCTGGGTCAAATGATATCTCTATAGTTCTAGATCCTTGAGGAATCACCACACTGTCTTCCACAATGGTTGAACTAATTTACACTTCCACCAACAGTGTAAAAGCATTCCTATTTCTCCACATCCTCTCTAGCATCTGTTGTTTCCTAACTTTTTAATGATTGCCATTCTAATTGGCATGAGATGGTATCTCATTGTGGTTTTGATGTGCATTTCTTTAACGACCAGTGATGAGTTTTCATATGTTTGTTGGCTGCATAAATGTCTTCTTTTGAAAAGTGTCTGTTCATATCCTTTGCCTTCTTTTTGATGGGGTTGTTTTCATGGCATTTTCTAGTAACATCCTTGCACATTTAACCCCATCTTGGTGTCTGTTTTTCAGGGGACTTAGACTAACATACACATTACATCATGTAATACTCAAAATGGCCATATTAAGCCAATATTATCATTTTAGAGATAAGACAGTTGGAAGTTAAAGAACTTGCTCAAGTGTAGTCCCTGGTTGGCTAGTAAGAGCCACAATGAAGAATATGACAATTTCGTTGTTGTTGTTTCTAAAATCACCATTTCCTTCACCTTTTGGGAAAAGATTCATTCCACAAGACACAGGTAGAAACCAAGGCCAACTTTATAATCAGATTTCATATATGACCTGGTGGTAACATTCCTTCAGAAATATGGTTTTTACTTTTAGTACTTGTGACTTAGGTATCTAGATCACTACATCATATAACTTATCACATTAAAATTAGATGTTATAGCAATGAAGTTTTTGTTATTAATCCTAAAGATTCTTTTAAAATGTATAGAGAACATATTTGTCTTCTCAAGTTACTGGAAACAAAGTTTTAACGTTCCTTAAAATATGCTTCCTTTATTGGCCCTGACATCAATATTTATCAGAGACATGATACTTTCCACTTGAACATCAATATCTTAAAGCCCTAAAGACACCATGCTGGATGTTGGACAAGATCAGAGCAGCATGAGACAAAAGTCTTCTGAATGTGTTGTTTGCATAATTCCTAAAACACGTTTGATGGACCATGCACCCCCTTTCATATTAAGCTGACATCTGAAGATTTTTAGCATACATTGAAATGGTTGAAAATATTAAATATATTTGATTATATTGACAAGTACAAATATATTGTGATTACAAATATATCAAGAAACAACTTTTAAACTGTATTTAATAGATTCTAAACACTAGGGAAACTTAATACTTATCAATTTCAAATACATGGACAACTCATCTAACAGAAATTTTACATTGTTATTTTTTCTCATACTAGTGTTTCCCTTCCTCTACTTCATATAGAGGTTTGTCTTAATGTCATATTTTTATGCTTATTATTTCTTCCTACTTCTGTCCCAATGCATCATTTTATTTTCTTTGGCCAAAATGCTATCCTATTGTAAGACAAAATAATCATTTAAAGTGATCATTACAGTTATCTATGTCAGAAATTAAGTATTAAAATTATGTTATTAAAATATGTATTAAAAGTTTATTTACTATTTGGAGATTTTTCATAAATTCTTGTGTAAAATTTGAAAGCATGTCAAAACAGTTTTCCCAAGATTTTTCAAATAACAGTTATTCCTGTTAGTCTTCAGCTTAGAGGCACCTTGTTTCTCTCAATATATTTTGAAAGGTTTGAAAAAATTAGTTTAGAAACACTCTTACCAATATAAAGATAGTCAAATACTTTGATCTTATTATGAACTTCATATTTTTGCTAAAACCCTTAAACTGCAGATTTAGTATACGTAGTTAACATAAAACATCCACCATATAACCAGATTGGAAAAGCCAGCCCTCACTGTCAAACCAACCAAATTAGACTCATTTTTATCAAGAAAGGTAAAATGAAACTTTTTCCATTTCAAAACATGTCAGTGAGCATTTTTTATAATGACCATATTAATCTTTATTTGAGAGACAGAAAGAGACAGAGCCCAGAGCAGTCTTTGACATATCAGGAGATAAAAGGGGGAGGTCAGTGAGCAGTCTCATCATCCTCGGTTCACTATACAATACATACAAATTCATAAAATTCCCAACCCAAACCAAATTATCCATTTTTATCATCCTCATGTTGTCCCCAACAGAACATGTCTAAATCTTAAAGCACTGCCAAATAAGCCAAGATTTGGAGGGTGAAAACTGTTCCTTTCTTCTGCAGGGTGGACAAAAAGTGGAAAAACAAAAAAACCTGGTGTCAACTGAGGATGGATGTGAAATTACTCTGAAAGTGATTCCCTGGAAGTTTAAATTCTACCTCGTTGGTTGACCCCTTCTCCCTGAAGCATTCACAAGTCAGTAGGGAGGCATGCCACATATGTACTTAACCTAACGGAAATACAAAAATGTATTTTGGAAGCAGTAGATCTCTAGGGACACATGCATCTGTGATCGAATTCTAGACCTGCTACTTCCCAGACGTAGGAATGCGGACAAGCCACTTAACCTCCCTGAATCTTTAAAACAGAGATAATAAGAGCATCGATCTCATATAATGGTTTTGAAGTTAGATAAAATATATATTTCTTTGCTGTTCTTTCCTTATTTTTTTATATGTTATATATATTACATATTTATATGTTATATATATTACATATTTATATGTTGTATATATTATATATTTATATTTTATATATATAAATATATTAGGTTGGTACAAAAGTAATTGCGGTCTTGGTCATTACTTTTAATGGCAAAAACTGAAGTTGATTTTGCACCATTATTATTAATACGTTATATATATAAATGCTTAGCACCTGGTATAGTAAATGCTCAACAAGATATTGGCCCTTCGTAATGGCCTAATGACTGTACATCTTAAAACTGCTATTCTGACAAGTGACAGCTCAGAGGAATCCCCTCTAGTCAGCAAAGCCTCCCTGAATTAAGGTGAGCTAGGCATCGCAGGAAGGATAACTTACATGGAGAAAGGAGAGCTAACGGACATGCTAGACTGGTATTTGAAATTTATTCACTCTCAAAATCTGAGCATACTGTATATTTTTATATGTGTCTAAGAATTGATTACCAAAGGCTTTGATAATAATGTGTTTACATTTGTATTTTTTAAAATCCCTGAACTGGGCCCAGTGGCACTTCCTTGTAGTCCCAGCTAGTAGGGAGGTTGAGGCAGGAGGATCACTTGTGGCTAGGAATTCCAGGCCAGCCCTGGGCAACATAGTGAGATTCTGTCTCAAAAAAGTAAAAAATATAAATATAGATGAAATCCACATAGATTTGGGGTTTGTTCTATTGCTCTCCTTTCAGATAGGGGCCTTATAATGCCTTCTTTCCCTCTATTTTCTTTGAAGAAATTCTTTTTTATTATGCTTTACGTTCTAGGGTACATGTGCACAATGTGCAGGTTTGTTACATATGTATACATGTGCCATGTTGGTGTGCGGCACCCATCAACTTGTCATTTACATCAGGTATAACTCCCAATGCCATCCCTCCCCCCTCCCCACAATAGGTCCCAGTGTGTGATGTTCCCCTTCCCGTGTCCAGGTGATCTCATTGTTCAATTCCCACCTATGAGTGAGAACATGTGGTGTTTGGTTTTCTGTTCTTGCGATAGTTTGCTGAGAATGATGGTTTCCAGCTGCATCCATGTCCCTAACAAAGGACATGAACTCATCCGTTTTTATGGCTGCATAGCATTCCATGGTGTATATGTGCCACCTTTTCTTAATCCAGTCTGTCACTGATGGACATTTGGATTCATTCCAAGTCTTTGCTATTGTGAATAGTGCCACAATAAACATACGTGTGCATGTGTCTTTATAGCAGCATTATTTATAATCCTTTGGGTATATACCCAGTAATGGGATGACTGGGTCATATGGTACCTTTGAAGAAATTCTTAATGGTTTATGTCCACCCACAATACTCCTGGGTTCCTTTAAATACCCAATCATTCATTGACAATTGCAGCTCCCAGTTTCCCAGGAAGGGACGCTGTCCCTGAAGTCATTATATAGCTGTTATGTGCAAAAATGTTTAGACACTGTTCTTTCTTTTTAATGCCATTGGCCATCAATTTACACCAAGCTTTTTATCCAATTTATTCCAAGAGCCATAAACTTAATGAGTATTTAACAGAGCATAGTTAAATTTCTTCTAGTGGAGGGAAGAAAACAGAAGATGAGACTCTGACATATTTTAAGTCCTGGTTGGGTTATGGGAAACTTACCATATTGTCTTCCAATATTGGATCAATGAAACTTGTATGTATGCATCCCATATTATGTAAATGAATTATTTCTAAAACTAAGAGTTATTATTTATTCTCTCATATTCCTTCCTATTACAATCATCCAACTTTCCCCTGCAATTTTATTATAACATCACTTTCATGGTATCACTGCTCAAACTGAGTGTGCTGCTGTGCTCAAATGAGACGTGCTTAGCAACATTTAAGAAGTTGTGCTTAAACGTGTTTGCATCAGCTCTCTCATCCCATCTTTAGAGAAATAGGCAAACAACTCTATTGTGCTAGTTATCAAACAACTTTTTTTTTCTTAAAGCAAGCTTTGGCAAATTAGATAATTATTAAGCAAAACAATACGGTGTCCAACGTGATGCATTAACAGTTTCTAATGTTATTGAACCAAATGACAAGAGAGGCACTTTGTTCTTACTTACTTGGCAGACAATTATTCTTTGCTCCAGCAATACTTCATGTGCATACTTGCAAGGAAGACTCATGAATGCAAAGGTTCATTAAGGGAATGAGAGAATCGATTGTAAAATGGAAAAGGCCGGGTGAGGTCATATTTCAAAGAGATGAATATGGTACACTCCATTATGTTGTAATCAGCCTCTCTCTTTCATTCCACAAACTGTAATAGTTTATCCTAATTTTTTTAAAAAGGAAGACAATTCCTTCAGACTTCTGACCACCTTCATCCTAAAGCCAGGGAAGGAGTTACACACGCTGCAGGCATTTTCCATTTACCACAATCCTTGCAGTCTACCAAACTGATGTTACTGACCATTTTCTCCTTAATAAGAAAACATTCAAATGCTACTATTATTGCTGCCCTGGCAAACCACACTTAATAGATGGGACTTGCCCTGTACATGACACTTACAACATCAATCAAGACTGAATTTTATTTCAATTTATTATGGTTGCTGTCCAAATGAAAAAATGCTTATATCGTAAAAATGTCTTGCAATATAAATGTGCCAATGATGTAATCACAGAATTCAGGCAAAAAAAAAAAAAAAAATCCCGATTTGGATTAAAACATTTGCCATCCTTCCTAAATTTTTCACTGAACTTAAACATAACAAAATAATGGAACCATTAAGAGGTGATGTTGGTACAAAGCAGAAGTCACATGTTAAATATTTTATATCTTTATGAGGGAGCTTTATTATATTTTCCTTCTTTAAGAAGGGAGTTGAGATTTCCAAATGATCTGGGATAAATGACTTTAATTTCACTTTCATTGAAGGCTCATCTGCAATTTTTTTTTCTCCTCGAAACAACCATTCATCAGGGGAGAACACTACCCAGCTTATTAGTCTGGAATTTATCCTTGGCCACAGCTGTTGGCCAACAGAAACTCCTCTAGGTCCTACTCAGTTCCCACTAGGCTTTTGTCCCCAGTGAGGGAGAGAGACAGATGTCAAGAGATACTTTTCACCAATGGCAAAGAAAACCATATAATATTCAGCCTCTCACATGACTGGCTGGTGATGGAACCTTTCCACAAACAGCCTGGTACATTTCTCAAGAAGCTGGAAGTGCTGGGAGATAATCGAGTACCTGTTCTAAGCTGCCAAATGCACTCCTTCAGTGGTTCTCAAGCCTGTGAATATGCCACAGAATCACCTGGAGGACTTATTCTTTTCATGACAGAAGGTAGGGCTAGCTTCATGTGCATGTGATCTGTGCGGTCACACAGGGCCACCTGCTTCAAAGGGCTCCATGCTTAGTTTAATGTTCTGCTGTCATCTTGAAATTTGTAATAGGGATTGAAGAAAGAGCTACACATTTCCATTGTGTACCAGGCCCCGAAAATTAAGTCACTGGTCCCAATGGAAGGTCAGGGGCAGGGCCTGAGAATTCACATTTCTGAAATGATCTTAGATCATGCTACTGCTGCTGGTCTGCGGACCACACTTTGAAAACCTTGAGTACTTGATTTTTCAAGCCACCTTCAAAAGCCAGAGGTGGTCATGAAACAATTTTGGCCAATGAGTTGTACATGGAAGTTTATGGAGAAGAGCCCTCTGTTCCTGAGTAGAAACACAACCCTTCCAAAAAGTAGATTTCTCCACCCTTCCTACCTAGAATGTGGTGTGCAGCCTGGTGGAGAAGCAGCCATATTTGCAACAAGAAGGACAAAAGCCAAATGCTAAAAACATTAGAGCAAAAAGCTAAATGCAGCTACCATAGTAAGGTTTCTGGGGCCAATATATCAACTACAGGGGAAGGGGGAATTTCTAGAAAATAGAGCGGATTAGAATACGAAATCTATGTACAATTGGTATATAAAATAGAAAAGTAGAAGAACAAGTATTCACCCCAAATCCTTACCAAAATAAAATATTGCCAACATGTGGGCATTATGCCTTCCAATATTTGTTCTATGCATAAGGCTATTTTGCAAACATTGCTATGATTATACTAGGTAATTACACTACATGTAAAATTTCTATCTTGATATAATCATAGTAACAAATATTAAAGCTATAGTCTAATTGTACTGATAATTTCAGTGCTAACACTCTGAAATTATTCCTATAATTTATTCTTAGTTATTTATTCCTGTTATATATAAATCATTTTATTCCTATTATATATCATATATATTTATAATTTATTAATATTTTTCATTTATTTCCTATTTACTTTGCAAAGCTATTTCACAAGCATGTTCTCTCTTGCTCAAAACCATCCAGTGCATTGGGTATGAGAGAAAGCAATGCCCTAATCACATGATGAAGCATCAGTCACAGCAGTGTCTGTAGGTGACAGGCCACCAACGTGGGGACTCTAACTCTGGGCTTGACTCCTAACTCCATGGCCTTTCTATCCCAAAGTGAAAAATCATCTTTTTTTTAAAATCACATAATGCCAAATAAACCATGAGGTCTAAAGTGTTTCTTTCCTCCATTTGTCTGATGAAAGAAGTTGGACTAACTTTCTCAACATCCATTTTATTTTCTCCCACTTCCATGAGATGCCTCTGGGAAAATAAAAAGGTTCCATAGTGAGTAAGTTTCGAATGACTGTATTGACAAATTTCTTCTTGGCAATTCACAAGGCAAATTAGCCAAGAAAGGTTCTTAGACGTCCTGCAGTTTCTTTTAAAGTTTTATTTAAACCTATTTACCAAAATTGTAACAAAACATTTAAGAAAAAAATTCCCCAGAGCATTGTGTTCTATGGAAAATACTGTGATGGTCTCTGGACAGAAGGCACTCTGGTTTTAAGATTTCATTGAGTATAAAAAGGAATGGAAGGCCTAGAAAAGGAATAACTACCACATAAAGTTATTATTGTATCAAGTATTAATCTTGTAACAAATCATATTTTAACAAATATAGCTTCTAGTGATTTATAGTATTCTATCTTTTCTATACTTTTATAGTTTACAGTTAGAATTTGCAAGGAGGAAGTAACTTGGTCACTTCAAAGTGATGAATTTATTATTAAAATAGAGGTGAGATATTTCAATCCAGGAGCCATCTTTCCTTTTGCAAAAGTGTAATTCAGATGAAAGAAACTTCTTTTGAAGAATGAAGTCAAAAACTACATATGCTGTCCAAAATTAATAGCCCTAACTTGAGCTGCAAAAATCGCCCCTGAGCGTTTTACTCCTTATATTTATTTTACTATTAGGTTTTTTGGCAAAGTTCATTTTGGTCACATTTAATTGAGTTAAACAGCTATGCCTAAGGTTAGAAATTATGAAATGATAGATACAGACAACTACCCAAAATGGCAATGTCCTGCTTTATGGAGGAGGAGAGACAGGGCATGATGCTGGCTTTACACGTTTATCTAATTAGCAGCAGTCTAATTTAGACATAAGTGTCAGAGACAGACTTCAGGGATGCCAAATCAGACAGCCTCTGACTTCCAGTCGTTTTCCATGAGCTAAAGTTACCGACAGTGGCTTTCCATTCAGACAAATCAAGATGTGTTATTTTCCCGAAAGCCTGGCCAGTGGTTGAATGTGAAGGGTTAACTTCTGGGCAAGTTCAATGTGTCCATTATTTTTCTAGTTCAGTTTTCATAACAGCTCAAGTCTTGGTATGAGACATTTCTAAAACAGAGGTCTACTTTTCCATTGTAGGAGACTATACTGCCCCATTCCAAGTTCATTTCAAACAAACACGACTATCTAGCCTATTCTAATGAGCTTGGGAGAAATAGGAAGAGAAAAAGAAAGGGTATGTGCAATATTCTTCAGTTTTTTTATTGTATCAAAATATACAACACAAAATTTAATATTTTTAAGCACACAGTTCAGTGGCATTAACATATCCACAATGTTGTGGAACCATCACCACTGTCCATCTCCTGAACTTATCATCCCAACTAAAAATCTGTACTGGGGCCAGGTGCAGTGACTGGTGCCTGTAATCCCAGCACTTTGGGAGGCCAAGGTGGGTGAATCACAAGGTCAGGAGATCGAGACCATCCTGGCTAACACTGTGAAACCCCTTCTCTATTAAAAATACAAAAAATTAGCCGGGCGTGGTGGCATGCACCTGTAATTCCAGCTACTCAGGAGTCTGAGGCAGGAGAATCACTTGAACCTGGAAGGCAGGGGTTGCAGTGAGCCGAGATCATGCCACAGCACTCCAGCCTGGGCAACAGAGCGAGACTCCACCTCAAAACAAAACACAAAACACCACCACCAAAATCTCTGTACCTGTTAAATAATAACTCCTTTTTCTCCCCTTCCTCCAGCCAGTGGTAACCATGATTCAACTTCATCTCTAAGGATTTTCACAATTCTAGGTTGCTCATATAAGTGGAATAGTGCAATATTTTTCTTTTGTGTCTGACTTATTTTACTTAGTATAATGTCATCAAGGCTCATACATGTTGTATCATGTAACAGAATTTCATTCCCATTTAAGACCAAATAATATTCCACTGTATGTATAGACCACAGTTTGTTCATCCATTCATCTTTTCATAGATATGATTTGTTTCCACCTTTTGGCTATTGTGAATAATGCTGCAACACGCGTGTACAAATATCTGTTTGAGTCCCTGCTTTCAGTTTTTGGGAGTGTATGCCTGGTTGTGGAAGTGCTGGATGTTATTCTGTGCTTCATTTTTTGATGAACTGCCCCATTTTCCAGCACAAATGCACCGTTTTATATTCCTACCAGCAATGCGCAAGGATTATTTCTCCACATTCTTATCAATACTTGTTATTTTTCTGTTTGATAGTAGCCATCCCAAAGGGTTCAGTCTCTTTTAAAAGACCCAATTGTAAGAAGCAAGTGAGATAAAGATAATAAGCATACAGAAAGAGAAAAAATGTGCAAATTTTGCATTAATCCCCGAGTGCATTTTAAACATCTATACCTAGATAAATAAGCTTTAATCTAGAACAGTGGTTCAATGTTTGGCTTGTGAACCCAAACTCTAGAGCTTCACCCTAGTCCTTCTGAAACAGAAACTCTGGAGGTAGGACCAAGTAGTCTGTGTTTTAACCTCCTTTCCAGGTGATTCTGATGTACAACAAAATTGAGAGCCACTAATTCAGAGCTAAGGATTAATAAAAGCAGTATCAAATATAACTGGAAGCTGGCTGTAAACTAAATATATTGACCAAATCTATTTTTACCTATTTTACCTATTTAATGAATTAGCTGTGTGATATGAGACAATCCATGGAATTCTGAGCTTCAGTGTCTTCATTTGAAAAAAGTAGAGATTATACCATTTAAATGGTTGATTAAATGATTCTTGTGAAACTTAGCATATCACCTGGTAATCAATAGGCAGCTTAACTTTCCTAAATGTCATAAAACAGATTAAGTCTTATATCAATCATTTTTATCCTATATAACTTAGTAAATCTATTGGATAAATTAAGTACATCTCCCTGGCTAAAGCAAAGGTCTTTCCACATATGTTCTTCAATTCAATTCAAATGCTACTTCTTTTGACAAACCTCATCTGACTCTCCTTTTAACCCATATATTTAGCTCAGACCTCCCCTATAGCTTCTATCATATTATTTTGCTCACATTGGATACTTGTCTCCATGAATGCAAGTACTACATCTTCCTCATTTCTGTTTCTCTGACTCCTAAGCACGTAATTGATATATTATGGTTACTCTACAAATATGCTAAGTAACTGATTTATATTGGTATTATTTTATCATCGCTAGCCAAGAGTAAACCGGCTAAGTCACAGAACTTTCTGAATAATTATTATTCAAAAAGCATTCCCATTCCTGAGTATATATCCAACAGAAAATAAATCATTATACCAAAAAGACATGTACTCACATGTTCGTTGCAACACTATTCACAATAGCAAAGACATGAACTCAACCTCAGTACCCAACAACAGTGGACTAAAGAAAATATGGTACATATATACCATAGAATACTATGCAGCCATAAAGAAGAATAAATTCATGTCCTTTGTAGCAATACGGATGAAGTTGGAGGTCATTATCCTAAGTGAATTAACACAGGAACAGAAAACCAAATATTGCATGTTCTCACTTATAAGTGGGAGCTAACCATTGAATACACAGACACAAAGATGGGGCCACTAGATGGTAGAGAGAGGTAGGGCTGGGGACGGGGGGTGGGTAGTGTGCTGAAAGATTGCCTATTGGGTACTATGCTCATTACCTGGGTGATAGGATCATTTGTACCCCAAACCTCAGCATCATGCAATAAACCCAGGTAAACATGCACATGTATCCTTTAATCTATAATAAAAGTTGAAATTATAAAAAATAAAGCAATTCACACAAAGACTCTCAAAGACAAAATGTAGAGGAAATAATTTCTAATCATTTGAATAGGAATCTGCCATCTCTTTCTGTTATTTGTTCATTTATTTGTTCAACAAATATTTCAGATAGAATAAAAGCACAGGCTTGTGTCAGGTACACTAAAACTACAATTGTTTTGAGCTTTTGTAGTCACTGGCTTTATCTGAAAAGCAAGTGAAAGTGTTATAAACATTCCTCCTGGAAAATGCACATGACTACATCCATAAAAACAGTTTTACGGCTGGGCACGGAGGCTCACGCCTGTAATTCCAATACTTTGGGAGACTAAGGTAGGAGGATTGCTTGAGGCCAGCAGTTTGAGACCAACCTAGGCAACATAGTGAGACCCCATCTCTACAAAATTAAAAAAAGAAAAAAATCAGTGAGGCATGCTGTTGCACATCTGTACTTCTAGCTACTCAGGAGGTAGAGGCAGGAGGATCACTTGTGCCCTGGAGTATGAGGTTGCAGCAGTGAGCTATGATCTACTGCACTCCATCCAGCCTAGACAACAAAGCAAGATCCTGTCTTTAATGAAAAAAAGTTAAATCAATATTACATATACAGGCATTTTTTATGTCATCAGGGTAAGCTGTTTGCAGTGAAGAGCCACATCTTATTTATCTCTGTGTCCCAAAGCATGTTGCACAGAGTAGGTGGCAAAAATAAATAAATAAAGCTGTCAATGTCTTCAAACATTTAAATGAATATTAAACAGCTCATTTTAAATTTTTAGTTTATTCCTCAATTTTGAGGTGTTTACTTAATAAACCCATGTAACCAAATATAAATACGGTCTTTCTTAAAATGTCTCCCAGGGACTACTACCAGAATGCTTGTCAAGATCAAGACATTGAATTGGTAACACAATCTCCCAACATGGTTTAGATGCAAATTAGTTCCGTTCTATTGATGGAAAAACCATTGTAAAGTTGTCAATTGGCAGGTGTCCCACCATTACTGGAGTTCATTTAAAGGATCCTTTGGGCAAATATCAAACGGACTTTAGCCCGATAACTAAACATCACTCTGGTATTATACATGTCTGGTACAGGAAACACACAGAATTCTCTTGAGTCAGCTACTTCAAATGTGGTCACTGTTAAGATTCAGAGAATACTACCCTGAATGAAAAGCAATTGCCAAAACACTACTTACAACATTATAGCACAGTGATAGCCCAATGGCAGGCAGGTTAACTACTCATTGCTTTAGATCTCTAACATCTATACCTATATTATGTTAGGTCATCAACTGAATTTAAGATATTTTGGGGGTATGTCTCTCACATTTCTTGTAATAGTATATGTTACACATGCATACATGCTGGAACAAATGCAGTGGTAATGACTGGCTCTTACACTAAGAATTACATTCTCAGATAAAATACTCTAAGGATTCCTTCATAAATCTGCTAGAATCATAATTCCAGGAGTCAGGGTCACTGATTCCTTCGAGAAAGAAATGAATATGTTTTGGCCATTCTCTTTATAAAATACTCACAGACAAATTCTCAAAAAACTCATATCTTAACTATTGATTGAGGATGCAAAATTTAATGCAGTGCTAAGTTGAAAATGCAGAGAACATATTTATTTTGTCTTAATCTGGCCACTTTCATAAGTTCTATCTGGTTGGTGCAAACAAACAACTGAGCAGTTTATACCATCAACTGGACTAAGCTTTACACAGTCTTTAGTGATGGATTCAGCTTTCTGGATTACAATACACCACATCTCTCAGCCCTAAGCCTCCTACCTCCAGTCCATTCTCTTCCTAAAAGTGTACTAGGTTGAGCAGAGAGGGAATGCTACCTATATACCTCTCTTTTTTTTTTTTTTCTCAGAGGGCATTCAAGTGAATTAGAAAAGGGGCTTTTTACTTCCCTGGGTGGATGAGTTGGACTCCTTGAGAAACATATCCTCCTTCATCTGGCTACTTTTGGTCCTGTAACATTCCCTGCTGATATGCAGGGATGGCTTAACCCATCATTTGTCTCTCCACAAGGTTACTCCCTCACAAGTCTAACTGGGCTGTAGGTGGGCCTGGGACCTGTCTTCTTTGCAGCCCTCTAGTCTCACATGCCAACAATCTCCTTTGGCAAATTCTCAACCACTCTCCCCCATCTACTTCTGTGGGTAGAGCTCCAGAATCAAGTGGGGGTTCAGGAAAGTTGAGCCCTATGGGTATGCCCCAGGTTCTGTGCAGCCTGAAGATGGTGAGCAACATAGAAGCTCCATCCTGCAACTCTTTCCCAACATACACGCTAGAATGTTTAACCACTTTGCTCTCCTTGACCTCCCGATTTCTGACAGGCCATAAAATGGTTGGTCTTGTCCTTTAGTGTCCCCTACATCGGTTCACGTTTGCCTGATTCCCCTCATACACTCCACACTATCAGTGCTAATATTTTATTTAGCCACAAAAAATTCTGATGAAAAGGCAAATGAATATTAAACATTAACTATATATTTATAGAGATGGGAGTGGGTAAGCAACAGGTAACATTTGCTAAATGTTTACTATATGCTGAGAAATGCATAGAAAGCACTTAACAGCATTTCAGATGTGAGTTTCTCATAATACTCACAACTAACCTAATGGGGGCTATGATTCTTCCCATTTGGGAGATGGGAAAACTGAAGCACAAGGAAGCTAAGTAACTTGCCCAAGGCTGCTTAGTAAGCATAACAGACAAGCTTCCAATGTAGACATCCTAGGTGCTAGGACCCCTGCTTTTAGTTGGGTAGAGCATATATCACTTCTAGCATGAATGACTCATAACCTAGTTTGGAGGATAATCTAAATGAAAGATAGGAACATATGTAGATAGGAACTTCAAAGACAAAACGTCATGAGATATTATCAAAAACTAAAATTTATAGTTCTTGGTAGGATTACTTTTTACATTTGGGATTTCATTTGTTTAAAATCAAATGCTATGGGCTGCATTGTTCACAACCTTCCAGACAGACTGAAATGCACTGAGCTTTTCCACATGATGTTATCCTTGGTGCTACTTTCTTCACAAGTGCTGCACCATGGCTTACTAGGCTGCTAATGGGTGTCTATCCAATAATACCCCAAATTATTCCTATTGTGCAGAAGAAACAAAACCTTAAACTAATTTGTCCAAGATCACACAGCTGGTAAATGAACCCAAACCGCAATTTTTTTTATTACTCCAGAGCCCTCTTTCACATATCATGCAATATTGCTGACGCATGTAGGAAGAACCCACCCAAACTCTTTGTCCAGGAAAAAAAGAGAACAGAGATCTCTATATTCAAGGATTTGCAAAAGGTCAGATATTCCTTGTACCATTCCATCTTTCTGTTCAGCCAGGTTTCTTCGCATCCTATGGTGACCCATATGTCAAGGTTATAGTCAATTAAAAACATGACAAAGTCATTTCTTTTAAGGGATATTTCCCTCCTACGCCACCCCCCCCCCAAGAGATGGGGTCTTTCTACCCTCCCCAGGCTGGTTTCCAACTCCCAAACTCAAGCATTCCTCCTGCCTTGGCCTCTCAACTTGTTAGGATTACAGGTATGAACCACCATGCCTGACCTACAAAGTCATATTTCTTCATGGTGTTGCTCATGAAATAAGTCCAAACTCTCAGAAAGCCTGAGATATGATCAATGTGAATGTGGTTCTTGAATTTCTGGAATCCCTCCTATAAGTAACAGAGAGACAGGTCTAAAGAACTTCCACACCTTCCATGGCCAGGGACTCTACAAGTTAGAAATACATACAGGTTGAGGCTTAGCACCAACTGGGAAGAGAGGACAGTCACTTCAATTCTTATTGAACCACTACAGAAAGCACCAGCATGGCAACTTTTAAAGACTCGTGCTTTTAGAGGCTAGGAGAACTGAAAAGAGCACTTCTGTGTTAAGACAAATAGTAGTAAGCCTAAGTCACACGTAGGCTACCCTAATTCTTCACTCTTTTCATCTGGTAATGAAGAGCTGCTCTAAGTGTAATTACTGCATATACTGCTGATCGCATTAGAATAATGAATGTGCCATACAACATTCATTATTAAGGTTTTTATTTCAGGGCTATCCAAGAACTTTTGAGTCAATTTTTTTTTTTTTTTTTTTTTTTTTTTTTCTGCATGCCTACTCTTATTCTGAAGGTAACTTCTTAGAATGGTCTGTCAAAATTCTCAACAGCTCTTAATAAATACGAAACTTTTGTTTCCAGAGTCCTTTTATATCTTGGATCACATTTAAAAGTATAAACAAACAAGAACACAGACTCACATACTTTAAAAATTAGAATTTGTGCCCTTGCTGCAGATAGCTTTAAATGTATACACACATACACTTTAAGAGGTGATTCAATACATTTATTGGAGATGGATGGGAAGAAAGACATACCACTCAAATAGTAGAAATTGAAAACAAAAATCTAAGCAAATGGTTGTTATGAAGATTCCAGGAGCACCAAAATTGGCAAAGACGTGTACCATATAATTTCATCAATGTAAAAATTTCTTTGGAAATAAATTATGGTTTGCCTTGCTCTTTTCTGAGCTGATGTTCTTCCTTTTTACAAATATAAAGGTAATAAAAAATGTAAACACTGCAGTAACTGGAGGTTGCAAACACATCGTTTTTTGAAGTCAAGATTTTCTCTCCTGCTTTGGCTCACTAATGGAAAACCCAGATTTAAGGCCATAAGGTTGACTCTCTTATTAGTGATAATAACCTGCCCCAGGATGACTTAGTCAAGGAAAGCAAAACTACTGCAAAAGGTGATAATTACGGTTTGTGGGGATAGCACTCCCATCAAAAAACTCCCAGCAAAAGCAAAGGAAGTGAAAACAAAGGAAGAGAGATGGCACTTCTGCAGATTTTGATGAATCCACCCATTTGGTGGGCTAGATTCATGTGCAGTGAGCCCTCATAGGGGACAGTGCATTGCTCTCACTTCCTGCCCTCAGCAGAACATCCCATCTTCTATTTGCAAAATTCCCAGTAATTCTATTATCCAATTAGAGAAGGAAATTCACATTATCATCAAAAGGAAATTAGTCTGACAGTTACTGTTTTCCAGTTAAATAAGGTCCAGGACTGTCAGCTATAAAGTAAAGTGAACTTGCTAAAAATGCAGTCAGTTGAAGCAGAGGCCTGAGGCAGAGTCTCTCTACACAGCCCTGCTCTAGTAACCCTATGGAGAAGATTGAACTGCATATTCTAAAACAAGAATATGGGCACCTCTCACTTCTTTCCACAATCCTTCTCTCCTGTGTGCCCATAATGTACAAAATATATAGCAGACATATTTATATCCATCAATGCATAGCCTTTATTTTCCATCATTATAAGTACTAAGCTAACATTATGTTAGGGACATCACAATTCCCAAAACAACATTATACAGTTAAATGTTTTTACTGTCATTTTACAGATTTTTTTTTTTAAGCTTGAGTGTTAAATATCACATTACTAGCATTTAAACCCAACTTTGGCTGATTATAGAATCTCAGCTTTTAGTTTCTATGCATGATCGTTAAGAATAAAAGCTATAACTGGCTGGGTTCAAATCCCGGCTCCTACCATTAATACTCATGTAAAAACCTTTCTGGCCTCAATTCTCATAGGGTTATGAGTTTTAAACAAATCAATATATATAAAACATTTGCTTAGCACACACCAATAACTATGAAAGTGTTTGTTATTATCATTATCTGTGTTATAGTTATTATGCTTTATAAAATAATTTGATATTCCATGTAGAACAGCCCATCTTTGGGTTTCAGGATGTGTGAAAAGGGCTGTACCTGGCTATTTCAGTGCAGCAAGGTGGGTATTTTTAATCCCTCAAAAGTGAGGACTCCTAGTAGTTTAAGCATTACTCATGAATCACCAAGAGTCATGTAATAAGAGTATCCAACATATGCATGTAGGCCATGGGCACTCACATGATGCTGATAGACCAGCTAGTCACACAGCACATAGGGCCAAGATCCAGAAAAATCCCACTGGAGTTATGCTGCCTCAAACCCCACCATACCACCTCTCCCCTAAGGCCATCAGCTTCTTCCCATTACATGCCAAGAGTACTAACATCACAGTAAACCACTGCTGGCAAAACCCAAAACCTGACAGAGCTGCTCCAAGTCAGTAGTACCTTGCTTCCATGTGACCAGCAGCAGAGGTAAATACTGAAAGGCAAATACTGAAAGGAAAAAGATAATTTAAGACTTCAGAAGTCACAGTGTAGAGTCAACCATAACATTGTGCATCACTTCTAGCAGGAGGAGCTGTGAGAGTTGTTAGATTATTCTAGAAGCCAGCCTGCAGATATTCTTTCATTACAGTAAGTGTAAAAACTATTATTCAATTGCTGCTATGTCTCTTAGTTAAGTATTTACTAGCCATTTAATACATATTATAATCATAACCATAATATTCTATCATAAAATAGTGCTAAGCTTCAAAGAAGGTACACTCAATACTGTAACTCTCAAGGAGTGTTGAGACAGAGAAGCCAGCCTCAGCAGGCACATTTATGAAGCATTCTTCAGAGTTAATATACTATGAGACATGCTGTAATAAATTGGCCTCAGCCAAAATTTACCTTCCAATATGTTGTGGATATAAATCTTTCATTGAGATGATAGCTTATAGAAAATTATTTTCTATTGTATTCAAAGTATCCTTTTGTCTCTTCTGCCCCCCCCACCTCAAATGTTTTCTTCATACATCATCTCTACTCTACATCAGCATACTAGTTAACAGAAGAAATGTGACTTTCAATCCTTTGCAATCCTATTATGAATAGACTATTTTGTAATTGATGGTCCTTACTTATGAAGCCTGAATCTTCAGACATTCAGAGTATACTGATTTTCATGCCTCCATGGCATTAATTCAAAAAAGCAGAAATGAGTAGAGAAACATTAAGTTTATGGTTTTTATCTGAGAAATACTTTTCAAACTATTAATACAATGTTTTATTAAAAGTTTGTATGCAAAACTCCCAATGGGAAAGAGGATATTTAGAAACAATTCAAAATGTTTTGTAGACACATGATCTGTACATTGTGGACACTAAAAGCTTCATATAGGAAAGCAACCTAAAATGAATCCAACAAACAGAATTTCTCTTTTTCATCACTGCCTTTACAGATATCATTAGCCTGTCTATGTAAGATCAAGTTGTGCCCTAGAAGTATCAAGTTTCATCTACAGGTCAGGCGCGGTGGGTCATGCTTGTAATCCCAGCACTTTGGGTGTCCAAGACAGGCAAATCACTTGCTTTCAGGAGTTCAAGACCAGCCTGAGCAACATAGCGAGACCTCGTCTCTACAAAAATTAAAATTAACCAGGCGTGGTGGTACGTGCTTGTGGTCTCAGCTACTCAGGAGGCTGAGGTGAAAGAACGGCTTGAGTCTGGGAGGTCAAGTCTGCAGTAAGCCATGACTGTGCCACTGCATATCATCCCAGGTGATAGAGCAAGATCCTGTATCAAAAAAACAAAAAAGTTTGTTTACAGATACTTTCTGCTGGGAGGTCAGGGTATCATGAAGCTTCCTTTCCCATAAGGGTCCTCTTTCCAGTTAAGGATTAGGTGAGCCAGCTCAACTGAACAGCCATCCATGGGTGCCTGACACTGTCGGAGACTCCAAAGAGATGACTGAATCAGCCCCTCCCATCAAAGGGTGTGCAGTCTATTTAGAGAGGCCAGACATATCCAAGCTACAAATGAATAATAAACTCAGGTATATTTCAATGTCAAAATTTACCTCACAGAAAAGAAATGACTAAGAGGCAAAAAGTGTTTTCCAGCCCTAGCTATGACTAGCAGGGAAGATTCTACAGAGACCTAGGGGTTTGAGCTGACACGGAAAAAGGAAATTGTAAATAGAGTCAGAAGAACCCTAGTATATGGGCTCAGCTCTCCGTTAGCAAATGAGGGTAAAATTATGAAGCCAAGATTACCCTTGAAAATCCCCTAAATCACTCTATAAAGTACAGTATAGTATATGAATAGGTGGCATGTAACACAGATATAGAGCAATGTTTTATAACACTATGTGCATATAGTTTAAGTTGCTTAAAGGCACACATGATAGAACTTCACTGTAAAAGATTTCAGCTGGCCTATTTGAAACATCATCTGGTTTCCCAAATGTCCAGTAGAAGAACATTAAATGGGACTGCAGACCTTGCTTTAAAGAGAATTTTCTTCATGTTCCAAGGTCTCCAATCTATACTCTAGTTTTATGTCTTACCCAGTGCTAACCCTAGCTTAGGAATCTTAACACTGGACCCTGCTACTCAAAATTAGAATTCTGAAATTTCTTCCCAGCTATTCTTCATACAAATTTAGGCTCATTTTGATGTTAGTGATGTAGAGCTACACTATAGCCATGCTAGACGGCACTCATTCTAGAATGCTATGAACACATCTTAAAACAACTCGATTTAGTATTTGCAGCTCTCCATGGGAATTCTCCATTTAATATTTAGAACCACAGATTCTCAAGGTTTAGAGCAACATTAAAACTAATTTGGTTCAACCATAATTCTGATGCTCAAATCCCCACCAAAACATTCTTGTCAAAAGGCCTCACCATCTCCAATTTAGCAATTCCATTGACTAACTGGAAATTACCAAATTCCCAAAGGCATCCCATTTCAGCCACTCAACAGTTCCTTATAAATCCCTCCCTTATATTGCAATTCAATCTCTCTCTCTGATACTTGATCCTACTTGAACCTTTAAGGCCAGGAGTAGAACTGCTCTTTGCTTGTCCCTAGCCAATCATTAATGTCACTCCCTTTTATTCCCAAAGGTTCCCCTACTTGGAAAATAAATTATGTAGTAATTCTAACATAACGGATTGTGGTCAGCTGGTAGACAAGCTGAATCCCTAACTAAAATCGTCAAGGTCCTTCCAATATTCTTCATCTGGAATCATTACGTTCTGCCACCATCCTGCCTTTTCTTTTTTGAATACATAGTAGTTGTTATCTATGAAAGTGTGGGGAAAAGATGTATGGCCCCACATCCCCTATTCTCTGTAAATATGTTGCTTTACATTTGACAGTCACGTCACATCTTGTATTCAGGTTATATTTTCTTTCTCGTAATAGTTTATATTTTTGGAGTGATCCTCTGTATCTCATCTACTTTTCAAATAGAGCTTCTGCACAAAGAGTTAATTAGATGTTATTGAGGACAAAAACAATATGAGATTCCAGTCAATGGTATTTAACCATTTGATAGCTGTTAAAACATTATCTCAGTAACATCAAAGAGCTTTCATAAAGAAATCTAGAAATAAGAAAAAGACTATGGACTAAGAAACAATACAATTGGTAATGAAGTTTGAGGCAAAAGCACTAAAATAGTTAAAAAAAAAAAAAAATCCAGCCAAAATCCACCATCACTAGGCCACTGATATTTTATCTCTAGAGATCATCCTTGGAAAAAGAAAAGTGTGCTATGCAACTTTAAGAAGTTTGGAGACGTTCGCTGGAAAACCGTGCCCTCAGTATTTCCACCTCTGTTGCATTCATGGCTTGAATAAAGAACTCATGTACTTTCCCTTAAACCAGTCCTTCATAAAATGCACAATGAGTAGATTCTCTAATGGCTTTCATATTTCAGTGTAATAGATAATATGGCATTGCCCTTCCAACCTCCTTTACTGGAGAATCAACAGTTTCACAGACATTTTCATTTCAGTAGACCCCATATGTGGTAGTCACAGGACACTGGCATTAACATTTAATAGAGTCTGTGGGCATAAAGCACTTTTATGGACACCTGCTACAGAGCTTTATTTTCCTTAAAAGTTTTATTGGAGCTGTTACATTTTTTGCAGTGTTTTATGTGGCTTGCTGTAAATGATTATTGTATTGCATTAAACACAACAAAATCGCTGGTGTCAGGCAACCAACAAAGTGTATGACCAGATGCTTGTTATCTATTTAGATGGGAGAAACAAATGTAACAATACCCCAAAACAACCTTGTTTTGCTGGTCAGAATAATGAAAATTAAATAACCACATAGAGTCTAAAATGAGAAATTTGATATGATACATAGATATAAATGAATTATTAAAATACTAGCAACTTACACCAAAATCATTGACTTTTTCCCTCTGATTACTATTTCAGTAATCAGAGTATATTAGGTACTTGTTTGCTTGCAACGTGTTTTATTAATGCTCTGTATCTGACACCCAATTTGGAAATCAATGCTTATTTCATCATTTTTCTCTGAGGGATTCTATTATTTACAATTGATTTAACAGGAATGAAAGGCTTACCATTAACAAGACCCAGCTGCTGACACTTCACAGATGAATTATTGAACTTCAAAAAGTGAATTAACTTAACCATCGCCAAGACTGATGGTTTGATGATTTTTTGCACCAAGCCTAATGTATTTATAATTAGAATGTCAAAACAGTAGTGTTCCTGCTTTGCCCTCTTTCTTGATTCCTTTATAGTATTTAAAAATTTGTTTGCTTCATAGACCACCACTCGAGTTTAAAAATATTCCTTTAGTGGTTTAAACACACACACACACACACACACACACACACACACACACACAAAATGATTGTTGAAAGTCTGGCTTCAAACATGCCCAAGTAAACGTGAATCTTTCACCCCTGAATATCAAAGGACTACATGCACCTAAGAGGATTTAATTAGAGATCAATGACTCTAAAATGCAACTTGCTTTTGGGAAAATATCAATTAAATTGACTTCAGTTGGAACTTTAAAATTCAGCTTTAATTGACTGGCTTAAAGAAAGGGGATTTTTTTTTAATAATTTTTTTTTTGCTGTTTCAAGTCTGGAATTGGGTCCCAGGGTGGGTTAACTTAGTGGCTCTACAATGAATGTCATGAGGAGAGAGGTTCTTACTGACTCTCCACTTGACATGTTCAGCTTCAGCTCCCCTTAGTGCTGCACGCAGTTTGAGGCATCACATCTCACCTCACCATCACCCATCAGAAGAGAATAAATAAGGAAACCCTTTCCATATACCCTATCAACACCACCACCAATGAAGACTCTCCCAGTTAGGTGTAATTGGTCAGCGTTCTGTCATATATGTCTTCATCAACCAATCACGGGTCAGAAGAATGGGATTTCCCATGCTGGTTAAGCACACGTCTATAGAGAGAAGGGTGGCGTTCCTGGACAACATCAGCATTCTGACAGCAGAGACATAGAGAATGTCTGTTGAGTAACAAGTTAAGCCTTCTATACGGATATGAAGATGTTAGGGCAGTGAAACTATGAAAAATGTAAGCAACTCTGTTCCTCTCTAGTAAATACACCACAAAATATTAAGTTTGTGCTGAGAAAATATTGAAGTTTAAATGGATGTGATTATGTTCCCATAGATGACAATAAAATTAACTGCAGTCTTCCTTTGTATCCATGGGGAATTGGTCCTAGGAGCTTCTGAAGATGATCAAGTTCCATTCCTGATATAAAATGGTATAGCATTTACACTCACCTATGCCTACCCTTCCATATACTTCAGATCATCTCTAGATTACTTATAATACCTAGTACAATGTCAATGCTAGAGTTGTTTTGTTTACTGAATAACAACAAGGAATATCTAGAGTACAGACACAATTTAAAAAACATTTTTAAATGACAATTGGCTGAATCAACACATCCAGAATTCATGGGTACAAAAGGCCAACTGTAATCAGTTATGTTTGTTTAATGTAACTCAACTCTCTCAGCTATTTGTTCTGCTCTATCTTCTTTAAAAATTTTATTGCTAATTGAGTTTAATGCAGAATGTTACTTACTAAATCCCCTAACTCTTGCCTGTCATTCTACCTATCAGTCCCCTATAGACACTATTCTCTTATTCTCCAAATATAAGTCACTATTCTTCCATTTGTTTAATATTTAATTTTTCATTGTTATGGCAATATTTATATAAACTGCAGCTGAGTCATGTGGCACATGATTACATATATTTTTTTCATAAAACTGTTTTCCCAAGAGCTAAACATTGAGTCAATATTTTTGGTCTAGTTCTGTTACTTTAATTTCACTAATTCATTCAAAAACTCTGCTGAAGTGCAACTCTCCTCAAACAGTTCAAAAAATGATCAATTTGATTATTTTCAGCAGTCATCACTCCTGGGACACTATTTTCCTCCACTCTGCACAGGGAGCCTTGGGCTACCTGCCACAGCCATCATTGTGCTCTTATTCTGACATTCTTGGGTTGGTTCCCATATTTTCCTTCAGAATTTTGAAGGTATTGTGCTCCCTTGTCTTCTGGATTCTGATAGCTTTTAAAAAGATCAATGCCACTATAATCCTCAAACATTTAGAGGTAATCTGTTTTTATTTTTCATTATGAAAATATTCAAGATTTTCTCTTGGTCCCCAGAGTTTTGAAATGTCATAATATGCATACAAATCAATTTACTAAGTACTCAATGAGTTCACTCAATCTGGAAACCCTTGTCCTTCATTTTTAAAAAACTCTTCTGAATTCAGAAATTTCTCTATTCTTTCTCAAATTCTATGTACCAGATCTTGGACTCCCTGGGCTAACTGCTTAGTTCAGCAGTTATCAAACATTTTGATCTCAGACTTTACTTTCTTAAGAACAAAGATCCTGTATTAGTTTGTTCTCACACTGCTATAAAGATACTACCTGAAACTGGGTAATTTATAAACAAGAGGTTTAATTGGCTAACAGTTCTGCATGGCTGGGGAGGCCTCAGGAAACTTATAATCATGGCAGAAGGCAAAGGGGAAGTAAGGCACATCTTATATGGCAGCAGGAGAGAAAGAGAACAAAGGAGGAACTGCTAAACGTCTTTCAAACCATCACCTCTCATGAGAATTCACTCACTGTCATAAGAACAGCAACCCTATGATCCAATCACCTCCCACAAGGTCCTCCCTTGACACACAGGGATTATCATTCAAGATGAGATTTGGGTGGGGACACAGAGCCAAACCTTGTTAGATCCCAAAGAACTTCTACTTACAAGGATTAAGTCTATAGATCTTTATTGTAATAGATAATAATATGGAAAAAGAATTAAACATATTTAACAAGTTCACAGTACCATAACGTTTTTATAAAAAGTAACTATATGTCCCAAAATAAAGTTAGTGAGAAGAATAGCATTTTACATTTTTGCAAATCTCTTTAGTGTCTGGTATAATGGCACATACTTGGATTCTCATATCTGCTTGTACATTCTAATTGTTGAGATATATTATCATTGGAGTCTATGAAGAAAATTCTTACTTGTACCTACATATAGGTGACACCTCATGAAGTCCCTTCTAGGATTTTAGTGAACTCTCATGGGTATTCACAACCCGTGTGAGAACCATGGGTCGACTTTTCTAATATTTTTCTCTTGTTTTCTACCTCTTTACATATTATTAAGAAGAACAAATAGGTATCTTCAACTACCTCACCATAACTACTTGAATATTTCTATCCCTTGACAATTACATGGTTATAAGCTGTATTATTTTAAGGAAGGTTTATCTTCTTTTATCTCTTCAAGGATATTAATTACAGATTTGGGCTGTCCCCCTCCCCCAGAGTTTTCCTCTGCTCCCTCGCTGCCTTTTCTTTTCCAAAGATGCCTTCCTCCCCGTTTTTTTTCCCCCATCTCTCTTACGTGATGGATATTCCCCAAATGTCTGATAGCCATAGATATCTGTTCATTTGCTACAGAAAAAAAAAAATGCAGTTAACCATTTGGGGTGGTATAACAGACCAGAATCCATTACAAACTCCCACTCAGAACAACTAAAAATTCTAAAATGCTTTTAAAGAGTAAGCCTTGATGAACTGGCAAGAAAGCAAAAAATAGAGGGAAAAAATATATCAAAAACCAGGAATGTAGAGGTAAGGGGAGTTCCTTATCCTGTTTATGTCTTTAAGCATTTACTGAATTAGGTGCTCTTGAGCTTCAGTTTTCAAGGCTTTGTAGGACAGAGGCACAATACAAAACTCAAGAACTTTGCAAGATGGGATTCATGCAGGACAAAACTCCCTGAATAAATATTCTCAAAATCTACACCCTTAGTGTAACTGTCAACTAAAAACCCATCTGAGATCTGCAAGAAAATCTACACATCTTGAATCTTGGTGAAAAGTGAAAGACAAAAATCTCTCCACTGAGAATTGGGAAATCCTAGCAGGACCTCATACAGGTTTACAGCATAAGTTAACTTCTGCCAAGGTGATCCTAAATCCCTCAAGTCAAGAATGTAAAGTGATTCGGTTTTTTGTTTAAGAGATCGGGTTCTGGCTATGTTTTCCAGGCTGGTTTCAAACTCCTGGCCTCAAGTGAAACTCCCACTTGGCCTCCCAAAGTGCTGGGATTACAGACATGAGCCACCACACCCAGCTTTAAAGTGATTCTTGATTGTTAATCCTCCCAGGTTAAGGGAAAAAAAAAAAAAAAAACAGATCCTTTCCAGTGGAACTCTATTTATTTTGAGATGGAGTCTTGCTCTGTCGCCCAGGCTGGAGTGCAGTGGTGAGATCTCAGCTCACTGCAAGCTCCGCCTCCCGGGTTCACGCCATTCTCCTGCCTCAGCCTCCCGAGTAGCTGGGACTACAGGCGCCCGCCACCTTTTTCGTATTTTTAGTAGAGACGGGGTTTCACCGTGTTAGCCAGGATGATCTTGATCTCCTGACCTTGCGATCCGCCTGCCTCGGCCTCCCAAAGTGTTAGGATTACAGGTGTGAGCCGCTGTGCCCGGCCGGAACTCAATTTCTAGCTCAGGACTTAAAGACTACCACAAATGAAACTCCAAGAAAACTAAGTCTACAGTGAGAAAAAAATACATAAAACATAAAAGTAGGTGTGAAAGCCAGTTAATATATCAGACTAGCAATGACTTCAGATATTGATATTATTAGATATACAATGTAAGTTTTTTTAATGAAAGAAATAAAAGAAATTTTACAAATGAATAAATGTGAAAAATAATAAAAATGAAACAGTGTCTTCAACCAAGTCTTCATCTATAGGCAGGAGATAGCAAGGTTTTTCTCTGGGCAATCTTACTAGTCCAAGAACAGCCACAAAGATTCTGACACCAGAGGCTCTTCTACAAATGGTACCTGCAAATCACCCTACAGGAGTGGTTCTCAATTGGTTGATTTTTAGACTTCACCTCCGACTCCAAGGCACATTTGGCATATGTGGACATACTTTTGGTTATCACAATTGGGGGATGCTAATGGCATCTAGTGGGTAGAGGCCAAGGATGCTGCTAAAAATCCTACAATGCACACAACAGCCCCTGATAACACAGAATTACCTGCCCCCAAATGTCAATGCTAATGTTGCGAGTCCTGCTTTAGAGTAACTCTCACCATTGATATGCCCCATCTGCCTTTTCAGAGCCTCCAAGTCAGCTCTTTTGCTTCCCACTCCAAATCATAAGGAGTTAACCAAGGTTTTTGCCAGTATCTGAGGAAAGCATGTAAAACAAAAGAAACAAAAACAAGCAAGAAAAAAAAAAGAAAGAAAGAAGGAAAGAAAACACAGCTTGGAAATAAGCCAAGCAGAAAGATGAAAACTTCAAAAACAAAATCCAATTGCGTGCTATATGTGAGACACACCTAAAGTAAAAGAAAGTTTAAAAAATGATGGAAGAAACATACCAGGAAACTACAAACAAAAAAAAAATGGTTTGGCTATATTAACATAGGCAAGACAGACTTGAGGACAAAAGCTGGACTAGAAGAGTTATGATAAACGACTATTCATTAAGACAAAACAACAATTTTAAACAAGTATATGGCTAACGACATAGCCTCAAAACACGCACTTTGTGCCTTTCTTTACTGTTCTCATTTTGGAACTTTGCACATATAGCACTTTTATTATTCCTTTATGTCAATAGGAAACCGAGTTGGTGATTGTCTGTTTTGTCTTTCCAGCTAAATGCATGTCTGTGTTGTGAAAAACACCTAGTGATATATTTTGAAAAACAGGAAAATCTTCCTTAAAAGCCAATTAGAGTGCCCACATGCATGTAGGCATGTGTTAGAGGTCTGTGGACAGGTAGATTTTCCTGCATGGTGACCTGAAGATCATTTCATTAACAAGCCCTCACTTGCCACTACCTGTCGGTCTTTTTCCCTCTGCAGGAGACGGGCCTCTGATCTTGCTTCTGAGAGGTATGCCAGCCTGCCACTCCTTGTTATCAAAGACCAATGGAAGATCAGACTTGGAGGTCTCCCTCTTCAGCATGTAGGTTTCCACCAAAACCTCCTGCCCTTAGGCTGGTATTTCAAACCTCAGCTGTACCTGGTGTCTTGGCTGTGGTCTTGTTGGACCATCATCTTTAGAAGTGAACCTTCAGGATTTTGTGTAGGAGGATGAAGTCACCGTAACTGTTTCTTTATAGCCTTTCAACAAATTCTCCCATTTGCAGCCATACCTGCACTCTACTTTTAAAGGTTCTGGGGCTTTCTATTCTTAAGTCTTTCTAGAGTTTCAAGAAGACAGATGTGAATTTACCAAAAAAAAAAAGTAAGGTTGCTTTAAAAAATTACTATCATATAAATTGTGACCAACCAAATATGCAAATATATAAAAACTTTAGAGTTTAATGTATTTATCCTTTTTCAAAACTGTGTTTAAATAGTTAAAAGTGAGATACTACCTATGAATCATTGTGCAGCTAAGAAATGTTCCCAGCTAAGTTGAAATAATCGTTTTCAGAAGATAGATTACTTTAACATTGTGCATCTAATCATTAAACAATCTTCCAACCTGGGGCACTGCTGATAAAAATTAGAGAAAATATACATGATAAAACAAATACATTTACATATATTGTCGTTTCAATTTGCACTATTAATTCTGAGTCCTAAGTGTTATTCCAAAATCCTAATAGCACTGGCATTAATAAAATGATTTTTCTTGCTTAGTATTTTATGATAAATCTATTTTGTTTCTGAGTATGTTTATGCCCGGGAAGGACATTACATCCATCAATAATAAATACTTGATAAATGAAATGCCATTGTCTAAACTCCATTTTTCTAATTGGCATCATGTTTCCTTATGTAAGAAAATTTTGTATTTTGGTATAGCACATGGCAAGTTGTTTCTTTCCCAAAAAGAAAGATTGCCAGTAATTAATATATTGTGGGTCGGCCGGGCGCGGTGGCTCACGCCTGTAATCCCAGCACTTTGGGAGGCCGAGGTGGGCGGATCACGAGGTCAGGAG
>NW_016811040.1:1577747-1592747 GCF_001698545.2 Rhinopithecus bieti | reverse complement strand
GGAGGAATAAAGAATTGTCAAGATAATATAGGAGACTATAAAAACATCACAACTAAATGTAATGTGGGATAATGGAGTCTATCCTGAAACAGAGAAAGGAAATTAGTGAAAAAAAATGGTAAAATTTAAATAAGGTCTGTAATTTAGTTAATAGTATTATATTAATGTTATTTTCTTGATTTTGATCATTGTATTATGGATATATAAGGTATTAACATGAGGGCAAACTGGGTAAAAATACATGGGAACTCCCTGAAATATCTTTTGTAACGTTCCTGAAAATAGACATTTCACACTAGAACAACATTTTGAAGTTGCAATATATACACAAATAATTGAATAGCTTACACTGGAGTTGCTTACATTAGACAAGGCAGTACCATTAGCATTTTTAGTGCATTAATTTATTCAATTCTCATAATAAACCTATGAGTAGGTGCTATAATTTCTCCCATTGTACAGACAAAATAATTGAGGCTAAAGTGCATAAGGAACTTGCCCAAGCTCACATAGTTGCCAAGCAATCTTAAAAAAAAAAAAAAAAAAAAAAAAAATTGAGTCCAGAGCCAGAATGTTAAATTACTGTACAGACCACATTAGATAATTTATAGATGGTCTAAGCCAGGCTTACAAATTGCTGGAGTATTTGAGCCTAAACACAGCAGAGGTTTCCTAGATATAGTATCAACTAGGGCAACCAATAGTTGGTTCACTAAAAATATGCAAAAGAATATACTTCAAGAAGAAGAAAAATGATTCCAAAAGGAAGTTTAAAATGAAAAAAGGACTTGTATGTAAATCTTTTTTTAAAAAATCATGAATAATGTTAAAATGTGAGATTAGAAAAAGATAGCACCAAAATCTTGTATAATAGAAGCATATAAATTTGCAAGAGATTTACCCCCATTAACGCATTCTGAGGTTTACATATTGTTTGAGAGGAGGTAACGATGTTAATAAGCATTAGATTTTGATGTGTTAGGCATAATTGTCTATTTCTAAGGTAACAACTAAAAGGAGGGAAATGAGTATATAACTTTTAGTGTAGTGGAGTAAAAAAAATGCAGTGAGAAAATAACTTTAATAACCAAACAGAAGGCAAAAACTGAAAATATACAAAAAGATCAAGACAAATATAAAATATAAATACAATTTAAAATTGTGGTAACTGCCATCAACTTAAATGAGCCACGTTAAGCAAAAGTAAAGACTGCCATAATAAATAAAAACCAGTTACATGACATTTACTCAAAAAAAAAAAAAAAAAAAAAAAAAACCCATGTAAAGGGGCAAAATAAAATTGGAAGTAGAAAAAGAAATGAGTCAAAATGTAATCAAAATGATCTATAAAGCTATATTAATAGACTTGATGATAATAAGCATGGCTAGCAATAAAGAGAATCACAGCAACATGTTGAGAGTTACTTCACCAGGAAGATAAAACAAACTATATGTAAACTTTTTTTTTTCCTTTAAATTACATTTATTTTAATGCTGAATTTACTCCCGTGCCATAAGGTTTTGTTTCTTCAGTTTCTTCTGGGATATCTTTTTCTTCTGGGCAACCTCCTCTTCTGGTTTAGGAACAATCTGTTCCTTTTCAGTAAGGATCATCTCAATATGGCAGGGAGAGCTCATGTATGGGTTAATCCGACCATGAGCTCTGTAGGTCCGTCGGCGCATCTTAGGTGCTTTGTTCACTTGGATATGCTCGATGACCAGAGAATCTACATCTAAACCCTTAAGTTCAGCATTACTCTCTGCGTTTTTAAGCATGTGCAGCAAAAATTCAGCACTCTTTTTGGGCCATCGACCTTGTGTCCAGCCCCACTGCTTGGCCTGGGCACACCTGCCAACTCCACCATTGTAACGTCGGAATGGTACGCACTGTTTCTGTAAAGTGACATCTTTCAGATACTTCGTGGCTTTTCGAATATGCATACCCTTGATGGCCTGGGCAGTTTCATGAGTGTTCTTAAAGTGAACACGAAGATTGGAACCTCTTGATTTGCATGATTTCGTGGGGTTCTCCGGGTCAAGTGAATAGCGAACCATTTTCACAGATTACCTCAGGCCGCTTAGGGAAAGAACTATACGTAAACTTACCTATACCTGTTAACCTGGATTTGAAATATCTGAAGGACATTATAATGCAATTATATGGGGAAAAAATCATCATCCTGGAAGATTCTAACAAATCTTAGTAATCAATAAATTAGCAGATATAAAGAATCACTAATGGAGAACACAATTAATAGGGTTGATTTAATGAACATTCTTAGCATGAAACAGTATACCTTTCACACAAATACAGAAAATAATAAAATTGAACTGCATGCTGGGCCATAAAGCAAGTCTCAACCAATTTCAAAGAATCAGTAGTACCATATTGTTCTATTCTATGATCAAAGTAGTCATCCCTTTATATTCATGGAGTATTGGTTCCAGGACCCTCCGATACCAAAATTTATGAATGCTCAAGTTCCTATGGAGTAGTATTTGCATATAACCTACACACATCTTCTCCTATATTTCAAATCATTTCTAGATTACTTATAATACCTAACACAATGTAAATACTATGTGAATACTTGTTATACTTTATTTTTATTGTTATTTTGTTGCATTGCTATTTTTAATTTTTCCCCTGAACATTTTTGATCAGTGGTTGGCTGAATCTATGGATGCAAAACCTATGGGTATGGAGGGCTGACTGTACAATTTAGTTAAGCATCAATAAAATTTTTTAAACTACACTTAGAAATGTAAAAAGACCCCTTACCAAATTGTCAAAAGTAGCTATCAAATATATAAAAATATTCAAAGATAAACAAATGATAATATTTGGACAAATATGTAGGATGAAGTCCAGTTACTTGTTTGGGGAAAATTTATAGCTGTAAATTATATGTGTATCTAGAAAAAAAAGGAAGGCTGATAAATAACAATTTATCCAGAAAACATAAACCCAAATAATAAAAAAGTACTAAATAAAAATATGGACAGGAATTGATGAATTAAAAAAAAACACTGTAGAGAGAACCAACAACCCATTTGGTCCCCTGAGAAGACTAAAAAAGAAAAACACAGTAAAATCTCTGTCAAAAATAAGAAAAAAGAATGGAATAATATATTAATGTTTAGGATAAAAGACAACTGATAAGAAGTGTAGAGATTTAAAAAGATAATTGTAACAATTTAAATATAAATAAAACTGACTCAAGAAGAAAAAATTTCTAAATGGTCCTACAACCATTAATGAAGTTAAACAAAGTCTTAAAACCATTGATGAAGTTGAAGAAAAAGTATGTTCACAAAGAAAATTCTAGGCCTAGATGGTTTTATAAGCTATTCATTGACATAAGACATAATTCTAATCTTACAAAATGATAAGCATAATAAATCAAATGTAGAATAAGTTTCAATTAACATAGGGCATGGGCCAAATCTAGTTTGTCATCTGTTTTCATAAACTTTTATTGGAATATAGCCCCACTTTTTTAAAAAAGTATTGTCTGTGCTATAACTGCTTTTATGCTAGAATAGCTGAGTTGAATAGCTGTAAAAGAGGATGTATGGTCCACAAAGTTGAAAATTCTGTTTGGTCTTTAGAAAAAGTTTGCTGATTCCCGATACAGGACGTTAGAAAATAACTGGTGTGAAAACAGAACAGTAAGTGAGAGTTCAAGTGCATGGATGAGTAAGGGATGTGCATGCATGAGAAATTTATAATATTACATAGGGTCGAGAAGTCTATACAGAGAAGGTACCATAGTTCAGATCTTTGTCCTCTGCAAATATTATGTTGAAATGTGATCCCCAATGTTAGAGTTGGGGCCTGGTGGTAGAAGTTTGGGTCATGGGTCCCTCATGAATGGCTTGGTGCCCTCGCTGTGGTAATGAGGGAGTTCTCACTTTATCTGTTCATGCGAGAGCTGGTTGTTTAATGGAGACTGGCACCTCCTCCTCCCTCTCTTGCTGGTTCTTTCAGCCATGTGTCAGAACTGCTCCCCCTTCACCTTCCACCATGGTTGGAAGCTTCCTGAGGTTCTCACCTAAAGCAGATGCTGGCATTGTGCTTCTTGTACCGTCTGAAGAACTGTAAGTCAAAATAAACATCTTTTCTTTATAAATTTCCCAGTCTTAGTTAATCCTTTATAGCAAAGTAAAATGTAATAATATAGAAGGTGAGATTTGTGTCAAGACTTGATGGAAATGGGGAGATTAGGAAAGTGGATTAGGTAAGAGCATTCCAGATGGAAGAGCTGAAACCAAGGCAGCAAGGCAGAAGTCTGCCTTCTATGCTCAAGACATAGCAATGAGGCAGTGAGGCTGCCACAGTGTGCAAGGGGGATAATGGTAATGGTGGAGGAAATCAGGAAGGGGGTATATTGGATGGAAGGGGTGGAAGTTGAAGTTCCTTGTAGGCCACTCTAAGGATTCTGACTTTAAGTCTAAGTGAAATGGGGAATCATTCCAGGACTTTAAGAAGTGTCATGACCTAACTTACTCTCTAAAAGAAACACTAAAGGGTTATGTTGAAAATAGTTTGCAGAGGGGTAAGGGAACAAAGCAGGGCCCTTTTCAAAGGCAAGAAATGACAGTGGATCAGACCAGGGTGATGGTAGGGGAAGTGGTGAGAAGGGATGAGATTCCACATCTATTTTGAAAGAAGAGCTAATAGGATTTCCTAAATGATTACTAGTGAGGCAATAAAGAAAAAGGAGTATAGAATAATCCCAAGGTTTTGTTCTGATTGGTTTAAGGAATAAAGTCACCAATAACAGAAACGGAGAAGCCATACATGGTGCAGGTCTGGGGGGTGCTGGCAAGAGAGATAAGGAGTTTAGTTTTAGACTTGTTAAATTTGAGATATGTACTAGGCATTCAACTGGAGATACTAAGTAGTAGCTGGATATCCAATCTGGTGTTTGGGAGAGGACGCGGAACGCAAGACAAACTTAGAAGATGATAGCATAAAAGCCAAGGACGTAAATGTTGATAAATGAGCAAAGTCCAAGAACTGAGCCCTGGGACATTCAATCATACAGGGTTTGGGGGAAGAACTAGAGGGGTGCGTGAAAAGGAACAATCACTGAGAAGAGGAAATGCTGGACGTGGTAGTGAGGGAAGGCCCTAAAAGCTAAAAGAAAATTGTGTCAAGAAGGACTAAGGAACTTTGTCAGAGGTTGATAGCTAAAATAGGATGAACAGTGAGAATTGACCATTTGATTGACAATCAAGAGATTTTAAAACTACGTTGTCTCAATATATATTCTTTAAAAAGACATTAACGTTAACAACTAAAATAAAAATTCTCTGAAAATTAGGCATAGAAGTGAATTTCCTTAACCTAATAAGGGGTTACTGTATAAAAAACTTCAAACTTGCTGGTTAAAATTCTCTTAAAAATTAGAAAGAAGACAAGGTTAGTTATCAACATAAGTTCTATTAAAAAGTGACTAACAATTAAAACTGAACTCATGGAATTAAAACAACTGAATTCATGAAGATAGAGTACAATGATGGTTACCCAGAGGGTGGGAAAGGGAGTGTGGAGGTTGAAAAATATAGTTAGGTAGAATAAGATCTAGTATTTAAAAGCGCGACAGGGTTACTATAGACAACAATAACGTACTGTATATTTTAAGATAACTAAAAGAAGGAAATTAGAATGTTCTTTACAAAAGAGTTGACAAACGCTTGAGGTGATGGATCTCCCGATTACCCCAATGTGATTATTATACATTGTATCCCTATATAACAACATCGCATGCATCCTATAAATATATGTACCTATTATGTACACATATTTTAAGTGTACTAGAATTCTTAATCAGCGCAGTAAGAAGTACTCATCCATACCTCCGTCAAACACATACATGCAGGGCAAAATGACTGAAAGAGAACAAGAATCACAGATAATGATCCCCAAAATGCTACAATCAAATGATTAACATAGTTTCTAAAGTTTCTGGATATAAAATTTACTTCTATAAATAGAAGGCTTAACCTGTCAAAAATCAAGACTTAGTATAAAGAAATATTAATTAAACAAAGCAGTGTTAATATAAATTTATAAACAATAAAACATAACTAAGAGCCCAGAAAAATACATATAGAAATTTTACTTATGACAGAAACACTATTAGTGAAATAAGTTTGGACTATAAAATAGTACAATTAATTTCCCTATTACGGAAAAATAGAATCCCTACCTTCACATCAGTTACAGACATCAATTCCAAATGAATTATGTGAAAGACAAGATTTAAAGATGTTCATAGGAAAATAATACTTTTATTTTCAAGAGATCGGTCATAAAGGAAAATAAATTAGAATGCATCAAAATTAATAAACTGCATTCATCAAAAGACACCATAAAGATAGTTAGAAGACATGCTTCAAACTGGGAGAAGATATTTGCAACACAAGTAATTAACAAAGATTAGTCTCTAGGATATACAAAGAACTTTTAGAAATCAAGAGAAAAATATCACAGGTGTTTCATGGAAAAATACAGCATAAATGTTCACTGAACATGAAGTGATACACAACCTAATTAGTAAATGCCAACTAAAACTGAAATGAGATTTTCCATACTAAGTACAGGAAAATGAAGTTTCACAATATAAAAGGCTGATGAACATAAAACAACTGGAATACTCTTATTCTATTATTTCCACTTGCACACAAGTAACAGAATGATAAACAAGGGAATGATTAACACAAAATTCAAGAGTGTTGATAAAATTCTGTTAGGAAGAGAGACAGGATAAACAGAAATACAAGTATGTTCATTGCTTATTTATAAAATGCAAAAAATTTAAAAATATTTTAAAGTCTAACAAAAAGAGAACATGCTACACTACATCTGTGTGATGAAGTATTATGTAGATATTTAAACATCACAATTCCAAAGAATAGTGATAAGAAAACTATTTATAGAACTGTCCATTTACAATATGATTCTAATTGGGGAGGGAATAATTCATATGTATGTGCATTTTGTAAAACTAGTTTTGTGAAGGGATTCATTTTCTCCTTTAGAGTTTTACTCTATTTTTTATATTTCCCACATCAAGCTTGTTATAATTAATCGAAAGAAAATAAGCATTTTCTAAAAAATCAGGAAGCATAATTTGATTTGTCTTAATTTTATATTCATGTGAAAACCATAAATTCTACACTCTAGAAATATGCTGATTGTACTTCCTTTAAAATCTTTTTCCAATACATGGAAATATTATACACAAATACCTAAGTTGACCAAATTTGTAAACCAACTTAAGACACATTATGAAAAATCTCACACATGAAGACTTAAGTTGCAATTAGTGATTTAAATTGTACATTCTGTATAAGACATTTAAAATAACATCATACATAAATGAATAAGACTATACTTTATTAAGAATTATTCTGAGTTTCCTGGATGAGAGAGAGATAACTTGAAGAGTGTTGATGAAAAGAATCAAACTCTAAAATATTTGAAGAGATTTATTCTGAGCCACACATGAGTCACCAAAGGCCTTTGACACAGCCCTCAGAAGATCCTGAGAACATGTGCCCAAGGTGGTCAGGGTACAGCTTAGTTTTATACATTTTAGGGAAACATAAGAATCAATGAAACAATGAAATTTTATACAATTTAGGGAAACATAAATCAAATACATAGACAGTGTACACTGGCTTGGCCCAGAAAGGCAGGACATCTGGAAGTGGCAGGGTGGGGCTTCCAGGTCATAGGTAGACAAAGATTTTCTATTAGCAATTGATTCACAAAATTATTGTCTATGACTTAGGAGTGTCTGGGTTAAGATAAGGGGTTGTGGAAACTAAGGTTTTATCATGCAAGTCAAGCCTCCAGGTATCAGGCTTCAGAGAGAATAGATTATAAATGTTTATTATACTTAGAGTCTGTTCTACCAAGTAATTCCAAAAGGGAAGAGGGTATAATGAGGCATGTCTAACCCCCACCCACCTTCCCATCATGGCCTGAACTATATTTTTCAGGTTAACTTTGGGATGCCCTTGGCCAAGAGGAGGAGTCCATTCAGATGGTTGAGGGGCCTTAACTTTTTTTTTTGTTTGTTTGTTTACAAGAGTATTGAGAGTTCTTGCTTCACAAAAATAGGAGCAGAAAGTAGCCACAACAGAATATATAAAGTATTTTGAAAAGAATTCACTTTTAAAAGCCTTATAAATGGATTAAATACTAAATAAGTTTGGCATCATTTGTACAGATGTGTTTCTGAGGTGTCTTCTATTTTTGTTGTCTATTAATTATTTTGATCTCTGAAACCTAGATTTTCTATATCCAGACAATACCATCTGGACAGATTTTAAAACAGGCTAACACCCACATGTAACACATGTATCTGATACTGTTTTATTGAACCTACATTAAAAAGATTGAAGTGTAAGTGCTAACACAGCCCCAGGAAAATTATTGTAATTTCACAGATAGTTCTTACAACTCAGATATCAAGCCCCATTTTCTCTGCAACCCATCCAGAGATATGGAATTGCATTTTCCTTAGTAAGGATGAATCATCTCCAACCCTGATCACTTCAATATGGGCATCTGTTATCTCAGTGAGCACTTTTATCTCAATGGGCAATCATTTGACACGACTTGGAAATCTGCCTATGGTTGACTTGAACTCAATGACAGTCAATGAAAATTTCCCAAGTATCTACATTTCCTTTGTTGTTTTTGTGGGCTTAAGAGAATTTCTAAATTTGATTTTTCAACTTAATGGACCACTAAAATCTGGCAGAACCTAAAGAATAAGAGGATAGAGGCATGAGCAAATATATGCAAAAATGACCCTGAGGTCTCCTTCTGAGTTGCTTCAACACTGAGCACTCTCCACTTCTGCCAGGAAAGGGCCTGCACCCAAAGTTTGCTTTCCATGAGACCAAAGGCTCCCTCCCCTACAGAAGGGTAAGCAATCTCCACTGGGCCTTAAGGTTTCCAGGTGCTAGGCAGCAGGACTTCTGAGACAACTATATGAACAGTCACTACTTCAAAATCTAGTCCATTTGGTGCCAAGCTGGCCTGACTTGTTTTCCTCTAAGAAGTTTCCTCCCTCAAGCTTTTCCTAGAAAAGTCAGGCTGCCTTTGCAAAAATTATTAACAGTGAGAAAATTATGGCAGTGAAAGATCTCATTTAACCAACTCCCATCTTGACTTTAGCCTTCAAACTGCCCTTTTGTATTCCTGGGCTTTGCCAAATGAACTTTGGGAGATATTTAGTTTATAGTTTTTAATGATAACAGCCCCTCCCCAAAACTCAACCACCTTTGTAAGGCTAATGAGACCACCAGGCTAGGATGAATTCTGCTAAGGTGTAGACATAAACAATTGCCATCCATAATTCCAGAGATCACAAAATATAAACTTCCCCAATTACTCCCACAGATCACATCACTACTGTAGAACCTAAGATTCGCCTTTTGAGATGCCTTTTCAGGTTTTTTGCATATCTGATGAGCAATGGCTCCACTTGGACCTGCAGACCCTCCTGTGGCCCCACCAAATGAGGACAATTTCCCACATCCCTATGATTGTACCCCCAGCCAATCATCAGCAAGCATCCACTGCCTAGTCACTCTCCCTTTCTTCTCCCAAACTATCCTTGAAAAACCCTAGCTTCCAAATTCTTGGGGAGGCTGATTTGAATAATAAAACCCTGGTCTCCCCTTTCACCAGCTATACATGTGTAAAACTCTTTATTTCAATTCTCCTGACATGATAAATCAGCTCTATCTGGGCAGTGGGCAAGAAGAACCTATCGGGAGGTTACAAACTGAAAAGCAAGAAGGGAAAAATACTCTGCATTTGGAAGACAAACCCACATCCTGCGTGGCCTGCAGATGACTGTGACCTGGAAGCCCCTTGACAGGTGAGGGGAGGTTGGGAGCTCACATCTTCCCTTCTCTTGCTGATCCTGGCTTTGTCAGTTTTCCCATTCTCCATGAATCCTTTCTTAAACCATGCTGTGTGACATGCTGGAATTCATCTGGAATCATGGGGACCTGAGAAAAGGCAATCCAGAGGGCCTTGCCTTGTGTTACAATGGGTCATTAGCTTCTTTCCCTGTATATATGTCAGTTTAAATAGGTCATGAGGTGACTATGCTAAAGTAGAATTTTAAAGGATGAAGGGGAGTTGAGAGTAGAGTGGATTTGAGGTGTGGGCTTGAGGACTAGAAAAGGTAGTCACTCAGAGAAATGGTATGTGCAAAAGCGTGGAGGGACGAGACAGTTCCTGGAATGACAAGCCATTCAGACTGGTAAAATGGAAAGCATAAGAGAGTGGTAAGAGATGAAATGAGAGGTTGGCAGGATCAGGTATGAAGGGGCTTGAACATCAGCCTAGGACTTAGACTTCATCCTGGGGCCAGCATTCCTCAGATTGGGGTCCGCAGCTAACCACCTTAAAATCTAGAATCCCTGTGGCATTCAGGACCAATGTTTTACTTTTGATTGTGTGGATAAGTTGTAGTACCTAGAAATAGCTTAATTAGGAGGAAAGAGGTTAACTTAATATTCATGTGGCACATTCAGGCCAAATGTCATCATATTATGGTATAAAAATAAAAGTTTCACAAGTGTTTGAAAAAAATGTAATAACTGAGCTAACATGCCTCAGGCTGCACAATTAGGTCAAAGCCACAAGAACCTCACTGTAGCAAATCAACACCCATTCATGCTGCAATAGACAATATTCCGTAAGACTGCAGTGATGTGTCACATCAATTTAATGTTAATTTAGATTTTACTCAAATTGTTTGTATTCACTTTGGTTTTATAGTTGTACAAGAACTAGTAGCATAGAAAAATATATCTAGGTTTTCGTTTGTACGTATTAAGTTATAACAAATATAAGAAAATCACCACAGGACAGAGAGGTGGAAGAGTGCTATGCGAGACTCAGTAAAGCATGGTCTCTGGAACCAGATGGCTTGGGTTCAGATTCTGATTTCACAGCCTGCCTGCTATGTGACATTGTTATTGAAATTAGGTTTGCTCATCTGGAAAATGGGGATAACAGAAGTTCCTACTACACTGGGTATTGTGAGGATTCAATGAGTCAATGCTGAAGATGCTTGGCATAACACATACAGTGGAACCTTGAGCAACATGGGTCAAACTGCAAACATCCACTTCTATGTGAATTTTTTTCAACTTGGATGGAAAACATTGTATATGCAGGTCTGCAAGGCCAATTGTGAGATTTGAGTGCACATAAATTTCGGTATACACAGGAAGTCCTGGGACAAATTCCTCTTGTGTATTAAGGGACTCTTGTAGTTTATGCATATACTACTGTGGTCCCCAAACTTTTATTGGGGCCTATAATTTATTCAACTTGATGAATATTATCTATAGGCAATGAAGGGACCCTGAGAACTTGTCATGTAATAGGCAGACATGTATTTCTGAAAAAATCTTTTGGCAGCATTGAAGAGAATAGATTCAATGGAGACGAGAGATTTAATATCTATTTAGGAGAGAAAAGTGAATGACAGTGTAATTGTGAACCCAGAGTCTTTTCAAAGTGGGGTTCCTTGACTAGCATTACCTGGAACGTTATTACAAATGCAAATTCACAGGTCCTTGAATCAAAAACTTTAGAAAGAATACCTAGGAATTTGTGTTTTCACACACCTTGCAAATGCTTTTGATGCTCTAGGACAGAGGTCGGCAAAAATTTTTTGTAAAAGATTGATAGTAAATACTTTAGTCTTTGCAGGCAACATGATCTTTTTTAAAGTGCACACACACACACACACACACACAAACAAAAAACTTGAAAAATAATAGCTGTGGCCCTATTCCAAAAAATCATTTACAAAACATTGGCAGACTGGATTTGGGCCTATCAGCCATAGTTTGTGGAGTTTGATGCCTGGGCCTGAGACTAGCAATAAAGAAGGAACAGGGTTGAAGAGCAAACTAAGTTTGGGTATGAGATAGTGAGTCTGAGTTGAACACCTGGTTCTGGAGTTCGAAGGAAACAGCAGGAATGGAAATATAGATTCAGAAGACACAGTAAGGTGCTTATTAAAATGGCATGTGCAAACAACATTGCCCCAGCAATACATGGAGCCTAAGCAAGGAAGAGAGCCAGGGAAGTATCCAGAGGCCTACCAACACTGGACAGCAAAGGAAGAAAAAACACAAAGAAACAACATTGAACGGCAAAGGAAAATAACGAGGAACCAGGTCGATGAGACAAACACAGTGAAGGATGGATGGTGTGTCTGACATCAGAGGAGGACAGAACCTGAACACAAACAGTTCCAGTCCCTGCCGTGTTGTACAACTTGAATGCCATCATGCCTGCAATCAGAACATCAGTGACTGTGTGCATGCTCACAGTTCAGTGTATGGGTGAAACAAGTAAGCTCAGTGCAAGTGCAGCAAAAGAAGAATAGAGGAGCAAAAGTTAGTGAAACTTGGCTACATTTCTAAGCTTAGGGCAGAAAATCACATTCACAGGCAGAGACAGATTGAAAACACACAAGTTAGGGTTAATGAAGAATTGAGATTGCTAGGGAATTGAGATAGGGTGGCTCCAAGAGCCTCACAGAGGGATGAGTCTTGAACAGGAGAAGGCATGCCTCCATCCTCACACGTGGGCAGGAGGAATAGAAACACAGATACAGAAGTTTCTGGGTGGGCAAGAAGTTCAGCTTCTTTATTTTCATCATCTCAATTTTATCAGTGAAGTCGGAGGTTATCAAATAAGATTAGAAAAGTGTTAGGCTAATGACAGGAGGAAAGTGAAGATAAAGCAGCATTTCTTTAAAAAAAAGTCAAACTTGTTGCTTCATAGAAAATTTCCCCCTCCCCTAGTCAGTGAAAATTAGTGGTATTCTCTAATTAAATTGGATTTATGAACAGGCCAGGCAAACAAGAAATCTTATTGTTTTCTGTTTTGGCGTTCACTTCTTGATGCTTTCCTTCCCCTAATCCAGGTTACGCTGACTTGATCTTCGACTTCCCACAGAGAAGTGTTCATTTTAACTGGCAGGCAAATGATATTACACTCCAAAGGCCCATCATGCTAAATGACCATTAAACCATTACACTTAAGAACTGCCTCTCAAGATAGAGACTCCAAGTGCTTCACACAGTATCACTGTTTAACTATCAGCATTTTATAGACAGGGAATTGTCATCACCAAGCTCACATGAATTCCTGTGGTTATAAACAAAACATCTGTGGCTGGTTAGCTCGGTTGGTTCATCCATGAAGTTAAATGGCCAAAATCTTGGGTGGAATCCTTGTAAAGCTCTGTTAGTATGGCTCTTTTCACAAGCCATTTGTCTGCAGCCCCAGTTAGATGAGGCATCTCAAAATGGATGCTCCTGATTTGGACAGGGTATGGCTATCACCCCATCAATCAGCCTCCTCTTTCCTTAATCTTCAGCACATGCTCTGTGTTAATGGGGCTATTCTCCTTTCTGGCCATCTCTGCCTCTGTGCCTTTCACCACATTATTTCTTCTGCATTATTGTTTCCATCCAATTCCTCCCTGTACTTCAAAGTTTGCCTCAATTCGCACTAAAGCTCCAGTATTTCTCTCAGCTGACTCCAGCCTCTGTGAGTCTATATAACTGAATGGCCAGCTTTGGAATCCACACTCTATAAATTTAGTTGATTATTTAGTTTAACTCTAGGCTGCCCAAGGGCAGGTACCACAGATATAATATAGAATATAAAGAGAGTATCTTATTTCTACTTTAGGTTTAGTAGAGTAGCCCACACCCCTATACATTGGGCATACATTCCAAGACCCCCAGTGGATACTTGAAACTGTGGATATATAAACCCTATATATGCTATGTTTCTTTTTTAACCTATAATTGAAATAACTGCTAAGTGACTACCAGACATGTAGAATATACAGCATGGATATGCTAAACAAAGGAAGATTCACATCCCAGGTGGGATAAAGCAGGATAGCCAGAGATTTTATTGTTATACTAAGAATGGCAGGCAATTGGAAACCTATGAATTATTTCTAGGATTTCCTATATTTTCAGATCAGTTAACCATGGGTAACCAGAACCGTGGAAAGCTAAAACATGAATAAGGAGGCACTACTGTAGTTCCTCACTAGGTAATCTTGGAAAATTCACCTACCTCTTTGGACATTCGTTTCCTCGTTTGAAGATGAAAAGTCATATAACTCACTACCTTACACTTTTTTAATCACTACAGCCTTTTAATAGCACTCAGACTTGATTGATGAGTCAAAATTCTATGAGTATGAATCTATAACAAGAGTGAAAAACCAAACCCACACCTGATGGCCACGTGGGTCAGCAGCAACAGTTCTTTCCTTCATTTTTCATATTTCCAGCCATACCATGTCAAGTTGTGAAGAGCAGCGTGTCTTATACACAGGTAGGAGTGCTACTGTTGGAATGTTAGCTTACAGATTTTAAAAGGTGGTCATTTGATAACCATCTTTAGGCCGCAACTTCGACAGTGCAGTTACAGTGAGAAGCTTGTGCCTGGTCAGCAGGACAACTGATCCATTTACATGGAAGGAATTATACATACCTTGTCCATGGTTTACTGCTCTATCAGTGGTTCTTAAACTGTGGTCCAGGGAGCCCTGGTGGCCCCTGCAAGGCATCCAAGAAGTCAAAACTACTTTGCTAGTAACACTAAATTGTCACTTGTCTTTTTCATGCTCATCTTTTCATCAGTTACAGTGCAGTTTTCCAGAGGCTACATGATGTGTGATATCACTACAGCTTGAATGAAGAAGCAGATACATGAACCCAACTATCTATAAAGCCAGACACTAGAAAGACCTACCAAACTGTGGGAGAAAATTGTCACGCTTCTCACTCACTTTTTGCTTCAGGAGATTTTTTATATACATATATATATATATATACACATATATATACATATATATACATATATATATATACATATATATACACATATATATACATATATATATA
>NW_016811040.1:1525511-1577479 GCF_001698545.2 Rhinopithecus bieti | reverse complement strand
TATATATATACATATATATACACATATATATACACATATATATATACATATATATATACATATATATATATATATATAAAAAACAGGTTATTTATGTTAACAAGAATAAGTTTATTATTTTAATCATTTTCTCTTAGTTTCTAATATGGTAAATATCAATAGGCATAACTATACACATAGATCTTTGAGGTCCTTGTTTTCTTGAAATATGAAAGTGTTCTAAGACATTTGTGAACTGCCTCTCTGTATTAATGAAGGTATAAAATAAACACAGTTGTCCTTTGGTACCATAAAGGACTGGTTCAGGGCTCCCTGAAGATACCAAAATTCATGATGCTAAGTCTCTTTATAAAATGACATAGTATTTGCATATAATCTATGTACCTTTCCCCATATACTTTAAATCAACTCTAGCTTACACCTAATACAATGCAAATGCCATGTAAATAGTAGTTATACTATATTATTTAGGGAATAATGACCGGAAAATCCTATACACATTCAGTATAGATATCGCCCGCCTCCACCAAATGTTTTCCATTTGTGGTGATTGAATTCACAGGTGAAAACTCTCAGTGGTCAACTATATTTGCCAAATGTAAGGCATGCATCCCTTCATGATGGGGATACATTCTGAGAAATGCAGCAATAGGTGATTTTGTCATTTTGTGAGTTTCACAAAATATACAAACCTAGGCTACATGGTAGTCTCTTGCTCCTAGCAAACAAACCTAAGTAGCATGCTACTGTACTGAATAGGCAATTACTAGTACTTACTCAGAGTGAGCACTTGTGTATTTAAACATAAAATGGGACAGTAAAATACCATGTTGTCTTGTGGGACCACTAGCATATATTTGGTCCATCATTGGCCAAAACATCAATAGGCAGAGCATGACTATATAAGCTGAACTCTGAATTATTGCTAAGACACAGACAAAAAATACATTAATGAATGATTGTCATTTGTTGATATCTAGAACACAGGATTTTCTCCAAAGGATGGCAGTAAAGTCCACACACTCCAATCTCCTCTGCTTTCAAATCCAGCCCCACCAAACCCTCCTGACTACTGGCTGGCTGGAAAAGGAGTGAGGCGACAGCAATATTCACGTTATTACCTCTCCTCCAAGAGAGGAGTTCAGGATAGTCCCTCCTACATATACCCCTTGTGATACCATGGATATTTACTTTAACAAAATGGAATCAATTGGGTGGCTTGACAGAAATTTCAATTCTGGAGGCTGGAAGTCCAGGATCAAGATGTCAACAGGTTTGATTTCTCCCGAGACCCTTCTCTTTGGTTAATAGATGGTTTCCTTCTCACGTGGCTTTTTGTGTGTGCTCACACATCACTGGTGTCTTCTTATAGGGATATAGTCATTTCTTACAGGGATATAGTCATACTGGATTAGGGCTCACCCATATGACCTCATTTAACCTTAGTTTTGTTTTGTTTTATGAGATGGAGTCTCACTCTGTCACCCAGGCTGGAGTGCAGTGGCACGATCTGAGCTCACTGCAACCTCCACCTCCTGGGTTCAAGCAATTCTCCTGCATCAGCCTCCCGAGCATCTGGGATTACAGGCACCTGCCACCATGCCTGGCTAATTCTTGTATTTTTAGTAGGGAGGAGATTTCACCATTTTGGTCAGGCTGGTCTAAAACTCCTGACCTCAGGCAATTTACCCACCTTGGCCTCCTAAAGTGCTGGGATTACTGGCATGAACCACTATGCCCAGCTTAGTGATCTATTTAAAAATCCTTCTTTCAAATACAGTTACATTCTGGGGCACTGGAGGTTGGGAATTCAATATATGAATTTGGAGGTAACAAAACAGCCCACACGTTAAGAAATTAACATTCTTCCATTTGTTTATTTCTTTTAGAGACGAAGTCTCGCTCTGTCGCCCAGGCTGGAGTGCAGTGGTGTGATCTCAGCTCACTGCAACCTCCACCTCCTGGGTTCATGCCATTCTCCTGCCTCAGCCTCCTGAGTAGCTGGGACTGCAGGCACCCACCACCATGCCTGGCTAAATGTTTTTTTTTTTTTTTTGTATTTTTAGTAGAGACGGGGTTTCACCATTTAGCCAGGATGGTCTCGATCTCCTGACCTCAAGATCCTCCCACCTTGGCCTCCCAAAGTGCTGGGATTACAGGCGTGAGCCACCATGTCCGGCCTCCATTTGCTTATTTCTAAAGGTTGATATAGCTCACTATGTCAACTACACTACCTACCTTTCTAAGTCATTAGCATATAAGAAGCCCCTTGAGTTCATATAGTTCAAGTTCCTCTTTTTAGAAAGTGACTCAGATAAGCTACTTCACCTCTCTGTATCTAATGTCACACAGCACATTATCAGCTGACCTTTTTAAATAGTCTTAATTTCAACATACTTAGGGGATATCCTATTTAGAAAAAGCTTGCAATGATTTAGAAGAAATTTAAAGACTGCATGCAATGTTCTCTTCTGTAAAGGATTTTTTTTCTTCAATCATCATGCCTCAAGTATTTGTATGTAAAGAGTAAGAGGGTGGGGCAGTGGATGGGTTTGTTTTCTATACTAGAATTTGCCCACACTGAGGAATAGCTATGGTCAAACCACTCTTGCCATGTGTTTGAAAGAAACTCCTTTAATCACAGCGAAGCAATAAAATCAGAATGTAAAGAAACCTTCTGCCAAATGACCTGTTGAAAAGCAGCAACCAAGTTGACAGCTCTCTCATGTCCTGCTAACTGGCTAAAGAACTAAAAGGCTGAGAGAGAGTGAGAGGTTGGGAGGTTACTGGCTGGGAAGGTAGAATGTCCCAAATGCAAAAGGTTTATTCCTAGAACAATCAGAGTCAATACCCAAGATGCGCCAGGTGACTTCAATATTTGGCACTGCTCCCTTTATCCACAATGGGCAGCTAAAGATATGATGCCTACCCCCAAGAGGCACTAACCCCTCTGACATAGGCCCTGTTCATTTTGGGAAATGATTAGTTTAACATGAATAGAATACAAGATCCTTGCAGCACCAGGGAGTACAAACTAAGCGGAGGTTCACAGAACTTATTTTATTGATCTACAGGTAGGTCAGCAAACTACAAACTGTAGACTGAATCCATCCTTCCACCCATTTTTTTTTTTTTTATTCCCAACGTTTGAGCTGGAAAAGAAATAGCAAGGAAAATATATTTCACAACATATGAGAATAATATAGAATTTAAATTTCAGTGTCTGCAAGTAAAGTTTTATTGGAACATAACATACTCCTTTGCATCTTATCTAGGGCTGCTTTATTGTTACAATGGCAGAATTGAGTCATGTGACAGAGACCATATGGCCACAAAAAACCTACAATATTTACTATCTGGTCCTTCACAGAAAACGTTTGCAGACACATGATGTAAACTTCCAAGTCCCCAAAGTGTATAAACCTTACGTTTCAGATTTTAATATCTTTGCATATTTTACCCTGGAAAACCTTAATGACTAAGCAAAGCATACTGATTATATTGGGTGAGTCTGGGATCTTGTGGAACATACTAAACCAGAAAGATTACCACATTTAGAATTACCAGAATACAGAGGTTTGAGACCAAAATCTTCTAAAGCAAGAGCTGCTTTAGAAGAGTCTAACTTCCAGGTGAGTACAATAACATGGCACCTGAAAGCATTCTAATTCTTAATTACTTATTACACCTACATGAGAGTTGTACTAAAAACTCAGTTCACATTTCATTACATGGCTCTAAAACGAAGTTCCACCCCCTAAATCCATTCCCAATTTCTCGGTCACAACTGTCTCCTCCACCTCAAACAAAAGCAAAACTCTCAAGCTGCCAGAACCACCTTGTTTCAAGAGACATTGCAACAGAGGAAGACATCAGCTCAACTATTTTTTTCTCATCTCTTCCTGGCAAGAAACTGGTGCCTTGAGTTGAACTGACTAACTGGAATAAGCATTCTAAAAACCAGATAGGGCTGATTACAAAGGGAATTACTGACCATAGCTTCTAATAAGAATATTAGGGAAGTTTTTTTGTTTTTTGAGAGAGTCTTGCTCTGCCACCCTGGGTGAAGTGCAGTGGCACAATCTCAGCTCACTGCAACCTCTACCTCCCCAGTTCAAGTGATTCTCCTGCCTCAACCTCCAGAGTAGCTGGGACTACAGGTGAGTGCCACCATGCCCATCTAATTTTTGTATTTTTAATAGGGACAGAGCTACACCATGTTGGCCAGGCTGGTCTTGAACTCCTGACCTCAAATGATCCACCCACCTTGGCCTCCCAAAGAGCATTAGGGAACTTAAAAGAACTAAACCTGAACGTACCTCCTCGCTGCAGACTGTGAGAACAATTCTCCAGATGAGCAGGACTGGTGACTGTCTTTTTATGATGCTGTTCAGGATTCTGTAAAACAATGGTCTTCATTCAGCAGTCTTAAACATCACAATGCAGAAAAAGAAATTAAACTAGATTAGATTATTCAAAATCTTTGCCTGCTTCTTCACAATACCTCTTTTCCATGATGTGACATAGTTAACCGTCTTGAAATGAGGAGATCACCAAGTTCTTTTGCTAAATCTTAAGCCAAACTGAAATTTCTTCACTGAAGCTGTACCCGTTCACAAGGAGGGAATCACATCACAGGGTACAGCCATCTTGGTTCAGTGCTTCGTATTAACTGGGCTCAGAGATGGGCTCATGTGCTTTAAATGCAACAGAATTCACACAGGTGGCAATCGTTAATTATAGTGCACATCCCACGAGCATGGACTTTTGACCCAATAGCAAATTAAAAGTCGATTGGATAGAAGTTCTGTTATAAATCAGGCCCATGAAGATTTATAAGAAGAAGAAAAAAAATGTAAACTTCTTGGTTTCATCACTTTTTACATAATAACATAAGTTCTAGGGTCTACTGAGAGATACCTCTAATTACTACCTCAGCAATTTTAGGGAAATATGACAATAGTTTCTAATCCTAACATTTTTTAAGAAAGCAAAGTCTTAGGTTCTAAAGAATATAATTTAGTTTTCTTAATTTCCTCCAGCTAGGGAAACCAAATAACTTGCCTTAGAGATCCTCTTCGATTAAAGTTTAACCATCACAACAAAATATTCCTTTTTGGCAGGGGGGGAGCGGGGAGACAGCAATTTGCTGCTCTGTTGCTCAAGCTAGAGTACAGTAGCATAACAGCTCACTGTGACTTCAAACTCCTGGGTTCAGGCTATCCTTCCATCTCAGCCTCCCAAGTAACAGGAATCACAAGCACACGCCACCACTCCAAGCTATTTTTCATTTTGTTTTGTTTTTTGTAGAGACAGAAGTCTCACCATGTTTCCCAGCCTGGTCTTGAACTCCTATGCTCAATGATCCACCCACCTTGGTCTCCTAAAGTGCTGGGATTACAGGTGTGAGCTACTGCACTGAAATCTAAACATCATTAGTTAAAGAGGAGTAACTAGTGTTGGTAGAATTTACAAGTAAAAATACAGGATGCTGAGTTAAATTTGAATTTCAGGTAAACAGCAAATACATCTTTAGTATATGTGTATATACCATGTAATATTTGAGACATATTTGTATTGGGGACCTAATTATGCTAAAAAATATATTTGTTGTGTATCAAAAATTTAAATTTAGCTAGGTATTCTGAATTTTATCTGACAACCCTGGAAACATCTTTAATTCAAAATGTTTCTGGGTAAACGAGCAGCGGGGGAAAAGTTTAATGAGTGTGTTGTGCCTAATCTTGAAAGGCAGAAATTCTTAAAAACTTGGGAACAGACTCCAGTACTGTTAGGACTCTCAGTTCTCCCATCTGAGGAATGAGGGGTGTGAAGTATAAATGTTGCATGGGCCTGTAAGGAGAAATTTTAAAAAGAATGATAGTCCAGTTTGGTATAAATGGCAACATGCTTGATTTTTTTTTAACTTCTTTAGATTGCTTGTGTATGAATCTTACTCATGAGCATAATTAATTTATTAGTGAATTAAATGAATAAAAACTGTTTGGATGCTTTCAGCTCCAGTCATGGACCACAACATGAACGATCAGGTGTAGCTTAGCAACTCAATAATGAGAAGGCATTTCCTTTTCAGCTTTGGTGCATTTTCTCTACCAAATAAATCAATTTAAAGCTCATCTTGACACTCCTCCATCCCCCGCCCCCATCATTTCAATGTGAAAAGAGGAGACAGATTCAAGCAACTTAATCCAATTGCTTTTTCGAGATACAGACTCCTTAAGTATTGCCTCAGACTATGTCTGACCTCTTGAACTCACAGAGGGGAAATTAAGGCAGAAAAATCTAGCAGTTCAAATTGTTGTAGCTTCAAGACCTGGTAAGATTTAATCTTGTTGGTTCCCTAAGGCAAATAAGGTTGAGCAAAATAACCAGAGAGTAACATGTTGAAGAATGGTTTATTTTTAAGGACTGAAAATGGCCCCAAACACCGAGCATTTAGGAGGGTAGAAGCTACAGAAGTTCAAGGTTATTTAGTTACCAAAGCATAACGACATAAGTCAACGAATCAGGAGAGAGGTGTTGAGTGCAAAGCAAAAGAAAACTTAAATAGTTAGGTACAGTATAAGGAATCTTTTGCCTTGGATAACTTTAATTTCAAGGTAATTATGGTGGACATAATACCATATCTACCTCAGAGTTACTTTTATGCAGTGGGTCAGGACATGCTTCTAGTTCTTAATACTATTGATTGGCTTCCTCTAAGGAGTCCCCTAAATATTCAGTCCAGGAAGCCTCACCACAAAGTGACAAAACCCTCACTATAATCCCCAAGCATGCCATGGTAGGTCTAAAACCTGGCTCATTTTGGGGGAAGGTCTTAGAGTGTCATGGATGAATTTTTATCCCTGGAAAATTCCACTGCTAGGGCATTGCAAATAATTTAAAAGGGATCATGGCACACTTATATGAGAAGAATGAAGATCCTCAAAATATTGTATATATTCAAGAGTCACCTAGGAAAACTTGTTGTAAATGCAGATTTCCAGTCTCCATCTGGAAGACTGAGACAGAATATGCTGTGGTAGGTCTTGACTTTTCCATTCAAATTTTTTTAAACTATCCATATAACATGTTTTGATTATGTCTTATGATCAATGTAATGTGCTAAGTGCTGGAAGATTAGAATTTAAATATGTACATATTCCCTCTCAAAAGTGTATTATTTGATCATGTTTATTTCTCAGAGAAGGCCTATAGGGAACAGGTATACAAAAGAAAGCTGCGGTCCAAAAAGATACAGCATATACTAAAAGACACATAGCCGGTACATACAGAAGTCAAGTCTGCAACGAGGTAAGTTCATTAATTCATTATTTTTCATCTGTTTTCCAACTATTTTCCTGCCACGCCTGTCTATTGTGTTGCTGTGGCCTACTCACTGCCCTCTGAACCCACCAGACACACACTTGCCCCAGGACCTTTGCTGTTTTTCCTTCTCTCTGCCCAAAGTATTCTTCCCGTTATCTGACTTACTTCACTTCCTTCTGTCTCAAATCAAGTGTCACCTTCTCAGTGAGACCTTATATGACCACATTATTTAAAATTACAGCCTTCCCACAGAGCACCCTGACCTTTCCTATCTTCCCAGTCCTTCATGAAATGTGAAATTTAATGGATAAAGTGAAGACACTCCATCTTACAAATCTGATGTGTAGCATACTCATCACTTGGAGTGATTTACTTATATGTATACATCTAACAGTTTCTTGCCTGTCTCTGCTAGGATAGTAATTCTCAAACCTTAGCAGCATCAGAATTATCAGAAGTGCTTTTGAAAACACAGATTCCTCCTTCCCAGTCCCAGAGATTAGACTGAGGTCGTGCTAGTGGTGCCAGTCAGCAGATCATTTTCAGCAGTCTTGCCATAAGGCACTAGTTCTCATCTAGGGATGATTTAGCCCCCAGGGAACATTTCATACTATTCAGAGACATTTTTTATTGGTACAGCTGGAGTGGGGGAGCCACCTGGCGTCTTGAGAATAGGGGGCCAGGAATGCTACTAAATATCCTACAATACACAAGACAGTAGTGAGGAAGTTGAGTAAACCTGTCCTAGATGAATGCTTCTTAAATGCTACTATGCATCAAGAAGAGGAGGGCTTATTAAAAGTCATATTATTAGATTGCACCTCCAGAGTTTCCGATTTGTTAGGTGGGTTCAGTGTGGAGCCCGAAAATTTACTAAGTACCCAGGTGAAGGAAATGCTATTGGTCCAGGGCCAACACGAAAACAATTGCAGAAGGAAAGCTCCACAAAGCAGGAATCATGGTCTCTTTACTCCTTTCCCCAGCAATAGAATGTGGTACAGTATAGTCACTCAACTTTCTAATTGTTTAATAACAGCACCACTACGCCATGCACTCATGTGATGATTCTGACACCAAGGATTCTTGGATCACACATTGAGAAACAAGAGTTGTTGTTTGGGCAGCAAATTTCAGATGCCTTCTATTCCTATTGACCCCTCAGCTCATTTACTACCAACCAAAGAAGTCTAAGGAGAGTTTGCGTGTTTGCCCCGGCAGGCCTAACAATCTGCCTGAGGGCAATGCTCAAATTACATCCCCACAGTAAGCTCTGTACAAAAGAAACAAACTGTCAAATGCCAAGTCTCTGCGGTCTCTACTTATGATGAAACTACACGAGCCTACAACCACCTGTCACACAATTCCCATTTTCAAAAAGGCCAGAGAATTTATTCACATATACAGACACACACACACTTAGTTCTTCAATCTGATCCTTGAGTGATGTCTCTAGCATTGTAACATAATTGGGAATCGGTGTGTCTTGAATGTACTTGCGCTTCCATAACCTCATCTCTGGCAGCTGTCCACTTTAAGATGGTATCTTCCAGGTGCTGCCAATTAACTCTCCTTACATCATTTTCTGGGGGAATATTAAATTCAGTTCCTTTTATCCTGTGCCCAAAGCCAACAATGAAGCAGTTGATCTCCATAATTCAAACATGTCTGATATCTTAGATTCAATGGCCCTGTTTAAGACAGGCATTTAATGAAGAACTGGTGAATGAGAAGTTTAATGGCTAGAGTGAAGACACTCCATCTTATAAATCTCTTTTTACTCATGTGGAATCATCAGCCAGTGTTATTGATTTGCATTTACTGATTGGACTTTCTACTGTGTTCAGATGTTAGTATCCTCTGCTGGTGCCTGCAGGCTATTAGCTTCAGAGTAAAGCTTGCTGTTCTGAAAACCAGATTCTTCTCTACCGAACTGAAAAAGCTGAAGCATTCACAATGGCTCAGAGAACCCAACACATTTTAGAAAGCCGTAAAAAGTACTTTACTAGTTGTCTTTGTTTACAACAGTGAGAATTGACACAGAAATAATCAAAATCTATAAAGAGACAGTTCTTTTATTATTATTATTATTATTATTATTATTATTACTATTTTGAGAGAGAGTTTCGCTCTGTCACCCAGGCTGGAGTGCAGTGACGTGATCTCGGCTCACTGCAAGCTCTGCCTCACGGGTTCACACCATTCTCCGGCCTCAGCTTCCCAAATAGTTGGGACTACAGGCGCCTGCCACCATGCCTGGCTAATATTATTTATTTGTTTATATTTTTAGTAAGGACGGGGTTTCACTGTGTTAGCCAGGATGGTCTTGATCCCCCGACCTCATGATCCACCAGTCTCGGCCTCCCAAAGTACTGGGATTACAGGCGTGGGCCACTGTGCCCAGCCAGTTCATTATTTTAAAAGCAGCATTATTGAGATATAGTTTATATACCATACAATTCACCTGTATAAATGTACAGTTCAAAGGTTTTCAGTAAGTTTAGAGTTGTGCAGCTATCATCACTAATTTTAGAACATTTCCATCATCCCCACAAACCCCCAAAAAGTAACCCGGGGCCAATTTGTAGTTACCCACCACCAGCCCCAAATACTAATTTACTTTCTGTATCTGTAGATTTGCCTTTTTTGACAATTCCATATAAATGGAATCATACTATATGTTGTCATTCGTGTCTGGATACTTTCACTTAGCAAGATGGTTTTTAAGGATCATCTATGTTGTAGCACAAATCAGTACTTCATTCCTTTTTGTTGCAAAACAATTAATTGTATAGATATATCACAATTTGTTTATCCTGCAGTTGGTGGACATTTGGTTCATTTAGTTGGGCTATTATGAATAATGCTGCCATAAACATTTATGTACAAGCCTTTATGTGGACGTATTTTCATTTTCCTTGGGTAGATTCCTAGAAGTAGAAATCCTGGGTCATAAAGTAAGTCTATGTTTAACTTTTTTTAAATGCCAAACTGTTTTCCAAAGTGGCTGTATCATTTTGTAATCCCACCAGCAATGCATGAGGGTTCCAGTGATTCCACAGTCACTGAACCTCCAGCGTTTCCGATTTGTTAGTTGGGTTCAGTGCGGAGCCATAGTCTCTCAAATATTCGTTATTGTCTATCGTTTTTAGCCACATATGGTTCACTCTTAATGTTGAAATGTGTGAAACAGTGCTTTCAGATTTGTCCCACAAATATAAAAATACATCCAACATGTACTGGGGGCCTGCTCTATGTAATGTCTTTTAAATATATACCGTTAACCCATCACTAACAAAATGAGATATCATCTCTTTAGTTTATAAACAAAAAAAATTAGGTTCAGAAAACTTAATTTCCTCATGGAATTCCAGCAACCAGGTTGCAAAATCTGAATTCAATGCCACAAAATGTGAATGCAAGAGTTATTTATGCAAACGTCAAGAAATATTTGAAATACAAGCATGGGCTTCCGTTTACTACTCATGGCCAAGATATTTCTACTAATGTCATTAAAAAGAGGAATAAACACTAAATTTAGTTCTTTCTAATGATTACACATTTTCCTTTGAAGAAACTATACTGAAATTCTAATGAACAATTTCACCTCAGAATTTTCTCTTAACATGTCAAATCCCAAAGCTGTAGTTTTGACTCAGGATTTAACCAGCAAGATATTTATGACAATCAAAACTCAAATGAAACATACTTCATAGCAATGAAAATGCTGAATGGTTTTTATTAACTCTACTAAATCATTTGCTACCATCAAAAGATGTAAATTCTGACAACTGCTGTTCATGTTTGAGTGCTTAAAAAACATTTATTGCCAGTTTCTGGAGTCCCGCCTGTGATTGAAGAGTAATGATGTTTCATCTAGCATGTATTCCATTATAGATAGGCTGTTGGCAGAATGGTGGCCAAAGTCACTGGATGGAACTGCTTCAGCTGAAAATCTTTAACTTAGCACCTAATCAGACCACAACTTCCTTTTTTTTTTTTTTTTTTTGAGACAGAGTCTCGCTCTGTCGCCTAGGCTGGAGTGCAGTGGCAGGATCTTGGCTCACTGCAAGCTCCACCCCCCGGGTTCACGCCATTCTCCTGCCTGAGTCTCCCAAGTAACTAGGACTACAGGTGCCCAACACCTCGCCCAGCTAATTTTTTGTATTTTTAGTAGAGACGGGGTTTCACCGTGTTAGCCAGGATGGTCTTGATCTCCTGACCTCATGATCCGCCCACCTTGGCCTCCCAAAGTGCTGGGATTACAGGCGTGAGCCACTGCGCATGGCCACCTTNTTTTTGAGACAGAGTCTCGCTCTGTCGCCTAGGCTGGAGTGCAGTGGCAGGATCTTGGCTCACTGCAAGCTCCACCCCCCGGGTTCACGCCATTCTCCTGCCTGAGTCTCCCAAGTAACTAGGACTACAGGTGCCCAACACCTCGCCCAGCTAATTTTTTGTATTTTAGTAGAGACGGGGTTTCACCGTGTTAGCCAGGATGGTCTTGATCTCCTGACCTCATGATCCGCCCACCGTGGCCTCCCAAAGTGCTGGGATTACAGGCGTGAGCCACTGCGCATGGCCACCTTTTGTATTTTCTAGAGGCAGAGTCTCATCATGTTGCCCAGGCTGGTCTCAAACTCCTGAGCTCAAACAATTCTCCCCCTCCCAAAGTGCTGGGATTACAGGCATGAGCCACCACACCAGGCCTGGCCACAACTTCTTAACCTACCCATGCCCTCTCCTGACTCCAATATGACTTCATCTGATCTACCCTTTGTCATTTAAACAGCCATCCTGCTTTCTCAAAGCTAATCTTTCCCTGCCTTGGAGATAATCTAAACACTGGCTTGAACTGATCAACATTTCAGAAAGGATAACTTCATTCCCTTGGGATTCATTATTTGACCTGTTTGACACAGAAGGTTTGCTAATGAGTAGTTGCTTCCCTGTTTTGTTTTAGAATATCTGCTGATGTAGTTCCTTGCTCCTCAAAGTATGGTCCACAGACTGGCAGCATCAGCATCCTCTGCAAGCTTGTTAAAAATGCAGAATTTCAGGCCTCATCCTTGACCTACGGATCAGAATCTGCATTTGAACAGTCTCCTCAGGTGGTTCCTATGTGCTAGGTTATTAACTTCAGCACGGGCTCTCGGGTCTAATCCACAGACCCAGAACCTCACATTACCCAGTTGAAAATCTGCCCCTATCAGGAGTGATAATAAGAACATTTATCATTCAGAAAGAACTTCCTTCTCTTCTGTCTGCATAGGTTTCTTCCCTCTGCCCCCAAACATGCTAAAGTCACTCCCTATTAAACAACAAAATCTCTGGTCTCTGTTATCCCTTTGAGGAAGAGTGCAATATTGTTCACATGCATCTACTTCCTTTCCTTGTGGGAGTATCTAACATCCCCATCCTGTTGAGTCCAGAATTGTCTATATGACTTGCTTTCGCCAATGAAATGTAAGCAAAAGTGATATGTGTCATTTCCAAGCAGGAAACATTTCAGGCTTTGCAGACCATAGGAACTCTCTCACAACTACTCAACTCTACCGTGGTAGTGTGAAAGCAGCCTTAGGGACTACATGAGTAAGTGAGTGACTGTTGCTATGGTCTGGAAATTCATGTGGTGGAAACTTAACCCCCGGTGCAACTGTGTTGGGAAGTGGAGACTTTGGGGACGCGTTTAGGTCATGAGGGTTCTACCCTCATGAATGGATTAATGCTGCTATAAAAAGGGCTTGCAGGAGTGGATCCACTCTCTCTTGCCCTTAAGCCTTCTTCCAGGTAAGGACACAAAAAGGAGGCCTTCAGCAGATGCCATCATCTTGATCTCGAACTTCCCAGCCTTCAGAACTGTGAGAAATGTCTGTGCTTTATAAATTACTCAGTCTCCACTATTAATTGTTATACCAGCAGAAAACAAAGACAACTGTGCTCCAGTAAAACTTTCTGAGTCCAAGTTTCAAAACTGAGATGTTATTCGTAGCTCATCTACTACCCTAACTCCATCTACACTAAGCCAAGTATCAAATGCAAAACCACAGAAATTCCACGTGCAGGGGTATTTGACATCTTTTAGCTCATTCCCATAATGGATGCTGAATGGGTAAACAGGTATGTGACAAAGCAAAGATAGTAAAACGTTAATTGTAGATATAGACAATGGGTATATAGATATCCCCTGCAAAATTATTTTAACCTATTTGAACATTTTTACAATGTTGAGGGGAAAAATATCAAAGCTAAAGTGTGTCAGTCCTGGGACATAATCAATTGACTTATGAAGTATAATTTCACTTGCTAAACATCTCATGGAAATTTAGCAGGCAGGATGTGAAAAATAAGGTCTGAGATACCAGCTCAAGTAACTCCATGGTCATTAATAAATACATGTTGAGTCCCTACTATATGTTAGGCATTGACACCTTGGTAAAGAAGATAGATGTAGAGTTTATTGGTAGACAAATGCTGACCACTCCCGATTAAACAACTCTATTGACCAAACCTTGGTAGGTTTGAAATTCTCTAACACCTATTGTTCCATCCATTAGGAACTTAATGTTTATTATGTTGTATTTGAGCCTTTCTCTGAGAGATTGCAAGCTCCTAAAACTCAAAGATCTGTCCCCTGACCTTAGTGCCATGCATGTCATATCCACAAAGCTTGCTGCCATGCTCGTTCATAAAGGAACGGCTTTGATGAGCAATATGTGAAGGTGTAGCTAAGGTGATGCTATGCCTGCATTTATGTAGGAGGCAGACCTCTGTCAACATGATCCAGCAATTTTTAAATGGCTGAAGGCAAATATCTTTGCCTCTTTAAATGAGTGGAGTCAATGAATTATTATTCTTTCATAAAGTAAGCAGAGCCAGCTGTCAAGAGGATGGTTAAATAACAATATATACTCAATCCTACTCATTAGTGGAGTCCATACTTGTGAATTTGCCTACTCACTAAAGTTCATTTGTAACCCCCACAAAATAATACTTGAGGCACTTTATAGTCATTCGAGGGCAGGAGCAAAGCCATGAAATGTTTGAGTGGCCCAATGTGCAGGTCAGCTGAGGCCAGAAAAGGCAACACTCTGCCTTTCTGTTTCAGCTCATATGCTGTAAACAAGTGTGGGGTTTTTGGCTGGTCTTCTTAGTGCCACAATTTTCCTATATTTTATGGTATGTGTTGATGACTTCACTGCTCAAAATGGCCTGCAAGCATATGCTGAAGTGTTGTTTAGTGTTTCTAAGCTCAAGAATGCTGGCTGCAATGTGCTTTATGGAGAAAATACATGTATTTGAGAAGCTTCTTTCAGGTGTGACTTACAGTCGTATTGGCTGTGAGCTCCATGTTAATCAATATGTACTAAATAAGGTGTCTTTAAACAGAAACACACATAAAACAATGTTACATATTGCTCAATTGATGGAAATGTTGTAACCAGAGGCTCACAGGAACCTAACCCTGTATTTGATAAGGCAGCAATCTTGGTGACTTTACGGAACATAAGTGGCAAGAATAACCAGAACAAGCAGCTTCTTGAGAGCCATTACCAAGCTCTGCCACAGGCACAACCATTCTCACTTTGTCCATGAACACATGCGGCATATACAGTAGCTCCCCACTTATCCGCAATTTCCCTCACTGTGGGGCAACCATGGTCTGAAAACAGGTAAGTATAGTACAATACCATATTTTGAGAGAAACTACATTTACTTTATTTTTTACAGTATATTGTTATAATTGCTTATTTTTATTAATCTCTTACTGTATTTAACTTATAAATTAAACATCATAAACTTTATCATGCATGTATAGGAAAAACCATTATGTAGAGAGAGTTTGGGACTATTCTCCATTCCAGGCATCCCCTGGGGGCCTTGGAAAGTATCCCCTGCACATAACAGTGGACTACTATAGCCAGAACGGCTGGTTAAGGAAGCGTAAGCAGACAGATAGATGTTGCAAGACAATGAAATTTAGTGCAAGCCTGTCCAAAGTGAGTAGTAAGGAGAAATCCATAATCAACATCAAATAAATTATTTCTTCTTTGGGTGGCCATAAGGCATAGACAGTCATACCTGGATATAAACACAGTTTATGGTAGTCTGGAAGGTCACACTAAGGCCTGAATTTTCCTGTAAATAACCCTCTAGGACATTGTGAAGTAAAAAACAATCAATCATGGAAACAGATGGGATACAGAATACGCTGCTATGTTGCAATTAGTAAGAGGGGCTATGGATAAAGCAAAACTCATTATGCTGAAAAGCAGAAGCATTGCAAACATTAAAAGACCTTGTGGTCAGCCACAGCTGTAAACTGAAGGACAGATGTACCCTTCGTGAGGCAGAGAAAAGGCCAAAAATGATAAATACTTCCCAGATTGTTCACAGATGCTCATCCCAAACAAGGAAAAGCATTAAGTAGTACTTAGGCAGGAACTGAGAAGTCAATAGGCTTAAGAATGCTCTAGTCATGACTCAACAGCAGTCACCTATCTTTATATTAAAAAAAAAAAAAAAACAGTTAAAGAGAGACAGTACTTGGATTTGAGGTGTTTAAAACCCTACAGGGTTGGTGCCATGGCTCACACCCATAATCCCAGCACTTTGGGAGGCTGAGGCATGCAGATCACTTGAGCTCAGGAGTTCAAGACCAGTCTGGGCAACATGGCAAAAACCCTGACTCTACCAAAAAGACAAACATTAGCTGGATGTGGTGGCGCATGCCTGTGGTCCCAGCTACTCGGGAGGTTGAGGTGGGAGGATCCTTTGAGTCCAGGAGGCAGAGGTTGCAATGAGCCAAGATTGTGCCACTGCACTCCAGCCTGGGCCACAGAGCAAGACCATCTCAAAAAACTTAATAAAATTCAAAAAGTCTTTCAGCTCAGAGGAGTGGAGATGTATTGATACTTTATGTATGATGGCAAAACCCATAATCCTGAAGCATTAAATGTGACCCTAAAATGCTCTCTAAATTTGTCAGGGCTGAGTAGTCTACTTGCAGTTTAAGTGGCAAAGGGGCATCCCTGGTCTTTCTGCACATAGGCCAGCTCTACTGCCTTGCTTCTCAAAGTATGGTCCACAGCCAAGAAGCACAACATCACTTGGGTATTTGTTGAAAATGCAGATTCTCCAGCTCCAACCTAGAAGTACTGAATCAGCCTGTATTTTAACAAGATTTCCAAGTTATTCACGTTTTAAAGCTGGAGCAGCAATGGCCTACCATTTCGGTGACCAACTACCTAGGGCCTGTTGTAAGCACCACAAGTCCCATGCAGTGTGAGAAACCTCTCAGTCTCAGACACATCCAGATAGTTGGTCACCCTATTTTATCCCAATTCTACAACCAAAAGAAGTTCTCAAATGGAAGACTTGAGACTGAAGAGCTACTTAGGGATTATTGTACCCTGAAACAATTTCCACTGTTTACAGTTTACTTTGGAGTCATCTGGTTCTATGTGGTTTTCACATAAGGAAAGTAGAACAAGGATGAAAGAATTCATATGGAAAACTAAGACTTTGAAGAACAATCTTCCCCCACACTCAGTCTTCCACTCCAGGATATACCAGTCCAAGAAATGCATTTTGAAACTGAGCAGAAGAAAGACCAGGAGACATTCTTTAGGGCCTAGAGTCATTCTGTGTGATTGGTTACATTATCACCACACCTTTCAAAGCCAGGGACAGCTGCTCTTGAACAATGGGTCTCAGACTTTAGCTATGTCAAAAGACACTTGCAGGGTTTATAAAGCACAGATGGCTGGGTCACACCCTCAGACTACCTGATTCAGTGTGGCCCCAGATCAGCAGCATCCAAAACACAGGAAAGTGTGTGTAGAAGCAGAAGCTCAGGCACCACCCCAGACCTGCTGAGTCAGGATCTCTATTTTACCAAGATCTCCTGGTGATTTGCTTGCACAGTAACCTTCGAGAAGTATTGATACAGAAGACACTCTGACAAATTTGCTGAATCCGCACCCTGTGTATAAATACAACTGCTTAATCTTCTCATTGAGCAAATCTGAATTTCATGCTCTTCTCTTTCTTTTTTATTTTTTTCCAGTTTTGGCCATCGAATAGGTGGAAGTTCACTGCCACACAGGTATACAGATTCATTGTTAATAAAGCAAGTTACCTTCAACACCAAGAACAGAAAGTGCTCTCACTGACCATGAAGGAGCATTTTCCCTGACTCAAGGAACATAAGGTCTTCTGTTCTCCTCAGGGAAGCAGCCACTCAGGGGAAGCTACCACTCTCAGACTAAGGACATCTGGACACAGCCAGTGCCAGCAGCCTGTGTACTAGGCAGACATACCTCGGAATCCCTGCCCTCCACAACAGTTCCTGCAATTTGTTGGCCATACCTCATAGGAAGGTTTCATTCCTGCCAGATTAGCTTACTAAGGAACAGCATATTCCCTTCTGCAAATAGATAATGCTGATGTCACATTTTCTGCCTCTACTTCACTGTTGCCAATAACATAAGGCCACATATTCTGTTATTTTCTTCTTTGAAGTTCTTGAACTCGATATCAAGTTCTCCTGGAATTTTTTTAAAGAATGGTAATAACTAATATTTATGAAGCATATGTTAAGTGCCAGATATTGTCTTAAATACTTAACATTCCTTATCTTATTTAATCCACACAATAACCCAGGAGGTAGCTACTATGATTAGTCCCATTTTACACATTAGGGAATTTGAGACACAGAGTAGCTAATTAACTTGCCCAAGATCACCCAGCAGGTAGATTGCAGAGCCAACACAGTAATGAAAAAGATGTCAAACCACCAATTTTGTCTTACCTTTTCTTTCCAGAAAGTTCTACCTTGAAAAATATTGTAATAACAGAGTGTTGCATACAGGAGTGACCCTGTTGCACTGGAGAATGTCTTTTAACCTGCATGCATCTCAGCTCCTCCTGTGGTAAGTGGAATAATAATAAGCACTCTGCCTCTTGCAGAGGTATTGTGTAAGTCTGTGCCTGCACAGTGTAAACTGTAAAAGCACAGGACAAAGACAATGATCAAAGGGATGATAATCACCCCAGATAATTCATTAATTCTCACAACAACCTTGTGAGACACAGGAAATCGACTCTGGATTAATTGCTGGCAACTGGTAAAATGTGGCATGCCAAGATTCTATTCTTGTTCTTCAGGTGTGTGGAAGGGGGCTATCTGCTGCAGAGAACTGACTCTCAAGTCAGGGAGGAAATGTCAGACCTTTCCAAGGAGCTGCAGGAGAAACAGAAAAAAGAAACAGGGCTGTTCCCACCTGTACATGGGTGCAGCAATGACTGATAAATGATCATCAACTCTGGCACATAGGCTACATTTCTCAGCCTCTTTTACAGTTAAACATGGCCATAGGATTCAGATTTACACAATGGGATGTGAGAAATCATGCCCCATCAAAATCTCCCATGCATGATTCTCTCTCTCTCTTGCCCCATATGCCAATTGAATGTCAATACCCAGAGCAACCTAGGAAACCACACACGGAAGACAGCCGAGCCTTTGTTATCCTGGGTCCCTGAATGACTGAGTGGAATAATCCTTCTTACCTACTGCTCCTTCCTAGTCCAGGTGTACCATTATTGCACTGCTTTCTACATATTACATCAAATTTAGTTTTATTAAGCCACTGAAATTGGGTATTTATCTGATATCATAGCTAGTATTAGCCAAACCATTGATCAATGTCCCCTTTAAAAATCTGCTTTATGCCATTTTAAATATGTCACTCCTGTTGTAAATTCCCATGAATAATGATTCCACCTAGGTTAGAAGAGGAAAATATCCTTAATAGATTAGGGGAGATTTTATTCTCATATGGATGCTAATCTGATTGTTTTCCTAACTCCTGTGTGGGATTGGCCATGGTGGGTAAATGACAGTTTTGATTGTTGAATAAGAAGAAATGTTTTGCAGCAAGGACAGAGGAGTTTGCTAAAGAGGAAGACGTTGGTCATTGTGATTTCACCATATTTCCAAGATCAAAGCAGAGTTGGAAAGTAAGGTGGGATGGCTCCAAAAAGAAGTCACCTGACTTGACGATTTTGCCAAGACAGACCTGTGGAGCAGGGACAAAGAGGAGAGTAAGAGTGCTAACTCGCTGGGGAAGCAGGTTCCAGATCGCAGGGGTCCAGAGAATATTGGTATGAACTTCACTGAAATAAACTCTGGGTATAAGTTGATAAAATTCCATTTAGATATATTTATCACAATGTTATAGATTGAAGAAGTGCCATATTTGATTTGCCCAAGGTCATGCAGTACAATTCATTTCCCAAATCATCAAGGGCCTGCAGTTTTGTTTCTCACAGTCCTCAAGGCAGCAAGTTCTCTCCAGCAGTTTCATCTTGCTCTGGGTAATATCCGCTCCCCAGTTTTTTCCCACTGCAATCACATCCTATGCCAGCCTGGGAACCAACAACTTGGAAATTTGAAATCGATAGAGATTTTGAGACATTAACAGGTTAGTTGTAGATGTGGGAAAATTATAATCCTGGTGCAGTGCCATTGTACCTACTTTTTGCCCCTTATGAGCATGAAAAACTGTTCCCAAAGCACTGTGGCACCAGTCTTGCCAGACAGGGGAGAGAAAGAAAAAAAGTGCTCCCAGGCCTTTGTTCCGGCTGCACACATGTGACAGCTTTCAGAACCTCAGCAGATCTCCTGGCAGGAATAGCAGAGAGGAAATCCCTCCTCCCCATTGGGCAAGGGTAATGCCTCCTGGCAAAGACCTCAAGCACATCCGTCTCTCTCCAGGCCCTTCTAGGGCTGCTGTGCATCTGCAGAACAGATGGGAGAGTCTGCTTGTCTGACTGTTGGCTGTTTTATTTCACTCAATAAACATTTATTGAGGATCTACTTGTGCCAAGCCCTAGGCTGAGGGATGTTCCATTGATATGTGTGCAAGTGAGCATGCATTGACCAAGGTACAAGTGCTAAGAGAATATGGGTATCTCTGTGTGTGTGTGTGTGTGTGTGTGTGTGTGCGCGCGCGCGCGCGCGCATGCGCGAGCGTACCCTCAAATCACCAAAACAACAGGAGAATGGTGAAAAGGAATGGACAACCAACAACACAGCTGATCGACTTTGTCATAGGAGAAATGTCATGGTCGATCTCAGTGCTTCTCAAACTTGGCTGTGCACGCGAATCATCTGGGTATCTTGTTAAATTGCAGATTTCAGTTCAGCAGGTCTGTGGTTGAGCCCTAGATTCTGCATTCCTGATGGGCTCCCAAATGATGCTGATGCTGCTCATCGGGGACCATAGTTAGAGTAGTAAAAGTCTCATCTAATTTTCTTGCTGATCTGATATAGTAGTTTGATGGTGTGTGGGCTGGCAGAAGATATATATTTGATTCAAATCTATATGAGGGTAATGAGTGTATGGAACTCACTTAAAAATGGACCCGCAATGTGCCAGGTACTTTGTCTATGTAAAGTCAACTAATTCTCACAGCTGAGTGTTGTTACATCTCTTTTACAGTGAGAAAATGTAAATTCAGGGCAATGAAGTAACTTTTCTGAGGTCCCACAGCTAGTAAGTATTAAAGATAAGATCTGAAATTAAGTCTCCCTGTCTTGTAAAATTAATGTTTTGTCTACTTCCCTAAGGGGTCTCTTCATCCATTTAAGTTGACTCCTGTCTGGAAGGGATGGTCTGAAGCACCACAGATTTTGAATTGGAAGCTGCTGTCACATGGCCCCTTGACAGTCAGTGAAACCTAATATGGAATTATCTGCTCAGCGGCATTGCTCAATTAATCCAATTTTTAAAGCATGGTTATCATTAAAACCTCTACGTGAATGTTAAAAAAAATACTGTATTAGCTGGTTTTCCATTCCTGGTAATGATCTGACAGCAGTGAACAGGTATCAGTATCAAGAAAGTGATGGATTTCTGTCACGTCAGAGCAAAGGAAATAATAATAATAAAGGCCAAAGGTGAGATCTCTTCCACTCTGAGAAGAAATACTGTGAGGACTGTTCACTAGGAGCCATGGGCTCAACCCGGCAGTCTCCAGAGAACGAACATGTGACTATCGTTATGCAGCCCAGCCAAGTATTCAAAATATATTGGGTTTCATGGTTAAAGAATTATGTTTATTGTTTCCTCTAATCAATTTTACTTCACAAAATAAAGAGTGATATATCACTCTTAAGTTCTCGGAAGAAAGGAGTGTCAGAAACCTTACAAATAAAGTATGTGTTAAAGAAAATGGGTATAGAGTGGGCTCTGAACTGAAGAGAGGATATATGACCCACTCTTTAAGCTCATAGGAAATTGCGACCTCGAAAAAGTACCCATGATTTCTCAAGAGAACTATTACTTAACAAAATCTCCACAATAACAATGAATAACGGCCTGCCAAAGAATATAAATAGAAAAGGATTTAATATATATCCCATAGTTATGAGATTATTGGCCAAGGGAGTCTCGTGCTAATAAGATCACTCCCTCAACCCCCAAATCAAATTCCTCACAAAATCATATTCATATTACTAACCTTTATGAGGAGAGAAGATAATCCTCTATAATTTTCAGCCCAATTGGCATTTATTTTTCTATAAAGAAAATAAAGAAATCAAAACGATAAAATAATTCCATTTTGAAGTAGTTTTCAATGTGCTGACCTAACTATAGCTTTGAATTTATAGTGGAATAGTTTATATGTTTTATATCTAAAGACAATGAATCTCTGATAAAAAACAAAAAATGAAAATAACCTGAATTATTTTCTATCATTTGTTTATTTCCATAACTGTAGCCAGTCTTGGGCAGTTCTCAGTCTTTTCTCTCCCTACTTCATTCTATTACTCTCAGGAATGTTGCTCAATAGAAAATCGAACCAACAAAAATGGAGAATTCTTAATGCATCATTAGGTCTTTGGAGCATGTAAATAGACTGCATCAATTAAAAAAAGGGGTCCAGGAATATATTTTCTGTCTTCTAATTATGAAAACTAAAAAGAGAGCATTTCTTAATAGGTTCTTTCATATTTAATTTTATTCTATGTAATTATTTTTAATATGAAGGATATAAAATTCACTAAATAGAAGCATTAATAAATGTAAAATAATTTCTAAAATGTGTGTAGTGTGTATACACTATTTTTAAACCTTGCACATCCATTATTCTTCATAGATATACAACTGCTGCTTATAATTATGAAATACATTTGCTAATTATTTCATTAATAGTAAACCAGTTTTATTAGTTGTTATTTGTTATTACATTAGAGGCATTTTTAAAAGACTATTAGGATTAGAATTATGTAATGAACTTGCCTTCTGTTGGTCTAGTTGTTTTTTACTAATCTAAAATATCAAATGGACAGAATAGTGTTCAATTTTGATACAGGAGTTACTATAAACTTGGTTTCATTTTCTTCCCTTGAAACAGAATTCTCAGCATGACCTTTCTATATATGGGATTTCAAAACTGCAACACACTGTCTGTAATATCCTAAATTAAACAAGGACTTCCTGATCCACTGCAGTGGTTTGAGTAATGGTTGCATCTAAGCAGCAGTTCTGACCAATTACAAGCACATGGTCGTGGGCTGTGACTGAAGAGCAGGGTTTGTGTATATACGATCTATGTTGATACTATTTCTGGAGCTACAGCAGGTAAACTCCTTTCTCCTAGTTAGGTTTTGAAATCTTATGTAATATTTTTAGAGATAACACCTTAGGTGGGAAAAATGGGAAAACGTCCATGGAATTGTTGAATTGAGAATGCAATAAAGTTCAAGAAAGCAAATGGGGACACATTTGGTTTTGATTGATGGTTTTTGTGTTTTACAGCATCTCCTGGACACTTATTTCTAGCTAAAAAATATTTTAATGATATTTCAATTAGGATGTCTTTCTGTACTCTCTCCACACTACTGCCCCATTGATCTCCAAAATACTGTGCAAAACCCCTCATTGCATGAATCACAGTGCATTCTGGCATTTGTCTTCCTAGCTAGAACATAACTTTCAAGAAGCTAAGTGCTATGTGTGTGTGCATCTTTTGATTTTAGCCCCTACACTGAGTATATCTGGAAAAAGATACATTGTTTCAGGCAACCCTTTCAAGCCCGTGAATTAGGAAACTTGGTTTTATATGTCATACAAAAGAAATCTAAAGCTCAGATAACTTATGTATATTTTCCATATTCATGGTTTAGCTGGAATGTTGTGAAAGTAATACATGCATCAGGTCCTTAGGCATCAAGTCCAAAACTGTTGCTGTGAACCTACAGCAACCTTCATTCCTTGCTGGGCATTTCTGAGAAAACCCTCCATCTACCTCAACTAAGGTGGCAACAGCCAGAGAAGCAATGAAGGATCAACTGATTCAAATTCTAGCTATCCTGTACCTCTACACCATCACAGTTTCATTTAATAAATGACAGATAAATATTGGTCCTATCTAGGGAGTTACAAGTCTGTTATTTTTAAACCCACAACGTAAGAATTGATGGTAGTTGATAAGATGCCAGGTGTCCAGATCTAGAATCAGGTTACAAGAACCATAGCAGTAATACTTAAGTGCTTTAAAAGTATCCATTTAATCTTCACAACAGCCTTTGAATTAAGTGCTAATTATCTTATTCTGCAGGTGAGAAAACCTAGACTCAGAAAAGTGAAATAATCTTGCTGGAGGTCATTTATCTGGAGAGTGGTAGAGTCCTAACTCAAATTCTCATTAGTTTGAGTCATAGAGCTGTGCTCTCAGCCATGATACCATCCAATCCCCTGCTCCCACTCAGTTGGAGATATTTTCTAAAACCTTATGAACCTCAAACTCGATCTGTAGGATAAATTTTTGAGCCTCTTCATGCACTTCGATTCATTCTTTAAAAATGATTTTTAAATTAGTATGCATTTTAAAAGGATATTCTCTCTCTAGTTCTAAACACAAGTGTAATTTTGTGACAATCTGGATTTGTGTTTCAATTATCCAAACTGTTTCTCCCCACCTCCACACCCCCAGTTTTTTTTTTGTTTGTTTGTTTGTTTGTTTGTTTTTGAGACAGCGTCTTACTCTGTAGCCCAGGCTGGAGTGCAGTGGCACAATCTTGGCTCACTGCAACCTCTGCCCCTGGGCTCAAGAGATCCTCCCACTTCAGCCTCCCGAGTAGCTGGGACCACAGATGTGCACCGCCATACCCAGCTAACTTCTGTGTTTTTTTTTTTTTTGTTTGTTTGTTTGTTTGTTTGTTTGTTTGTTTTCAGAGACAGGGTTTCTTCATATTGCCCAGGCTGGTCTCGAACTCCTGGGTTCAAGCAGTCCCCTCACCTCGGTCTCCCAAAGTGCCGGGATCATAGGCATGAGCCACCATGCCCGGCCTACTTCCCATTTTTTTCAAATTCAGTGGATAATTCATCACGATTTATCCTTATCCCTTTTACTTGTGGAAACCTAAACCTAAAAAGTATAAATCAAGAAAAAGTGGTATTCTAGACACTCAAATAAGGTTAAACACTCAAAAACAGCATTACAGCAGTATCTTCTTTATTTTTTGCTTATATTTTTTACTATAGATTAACAAAAGTAGAACACTAAAGTTGCATGCACTTTTACTTCTGAAAGCTGAAGCCACAAACTTCTTAACCTTGCTATACTGGAGTAAATTAGTATCTTTGTCAATGCCAATTCCTAAATTGAGTATTTTCTATCATATTAAATACTTTTTTACTCAAATATGTACTTTGGTCCGTCTGACTAAAGCCATAAATTGCTAACCGGCAGCCCACAAGCCAAATTTCATCCCATAATATATTAGGTTTTGGTGCTTGTTTTTAATTTTGATTTAGTTGGCATAAAAAAAAAAACCTGGAGATTTTACACAGATTTCCAGAGTCACATAAAAATTCAGATTTCTAAACCCTCATATAAAGTCAGACATTTATCATTACTAGGCTGAAATCGCTCCAAAGTAAAGCAAGTTCCTGGAGCTGAGTTAGGACTGCCCTCTTTCATGTTCTTAATCCATACTGTTATTGTCATATATTATTGCTGCCTCCCTTCTTGACTCCTGACTCCTGAAGGCATTTGAATGTTCCATCCCAGTACATGAAGTATTCTTTGTTTATTTAAGCTTACTTTTTGGAGGCCACATTGCATAAAATTAAATAAACTATTTCTGTTTTGTTTAATACTATGGCTATCTTTACCCTGTAGTGGCTTTATTACAGGATGTACTAGAAGATCACTGCTTTTCCTTTGCCAAAAACTTATAGCTTTCCAATATACTTGTCAAGCTATAGTGTCTGATAGTTTTTAGGTTATCTGGTCTGTCTCAGTTGACAACCATATCATCAGAGGTAGACTTCATGGGCCCTGGTAAGCAAAATTCTGGCCATGCTGTCTGTCACTCTGCTATTGCTCCTGTGAGTATGTTACCTTTCATGGCAAAAGAAATTTTGCAGATGTAATTAAAGTGACTCATCAATTGACCTTAAAAAAAGGAGAGATTATCCTGGATTATCTAATCACACAAGCCTTTAAAAAGCTGAGAACTTTCTCTGGCTGCAAGTAGAAGAGATGTAGGAAAAGTGGAAGTCAGAGAAATCGGAAGTACAAGGACTCACTGTTGCTGACTTTGAAGAAGGATAGAACCAAAGAATGACTCTTTTTTGAGAATGATCCCCAGCCGACAGCCAGCAAGGAAATAGGGAGTTCAGTCTTAGAACCACACGGAACTGAATTCTGCCAACAACTTGAACAAATCTGAAGGAAAAATCTTCTCTTAAAACTCTAGATAAAAGTTAAAGGTAGCTGATGCCTTAATTTTTGACCTGGTAAGCCTGCCTGGACTTCTGACTTACGGAAACGGTAATATAGTAAATGTGTGATGTTTTCAGCCACTAATTTTGTGTTAATGTGTTAAGGCAGTGATAGAAAACTAATACAGGCTTCATGGTCACTGGTGACCCTAATGAGTAATATCAGAAAAAACTCAGAATGCTTCATTCACAGCAATCATTGTTTCCTTTTTGGTGTGACTTTGTCATTAATCATTTATGTTTCCAAGCCAATTCTGGTGATTTAGAGCCTGCACTAGTTTTCGATCTGTGCCATAATAAAATTAACACAAAAAGAAAATAAGAGGGCCAAAATCAGTACTGAGAAAATAAATTGAGTACGATGAAAATCACACAGAATCTGAACCTCTTCAATTTAAATGTTTCAGCACTATCTCTTTTTACTGTAATATTGAATATATGAACATGTGAGGCAAGAAAAAAGCTATCTACTCTAAGTTTTACTTCTTCATTAAATTATCAAAAGAAAACTACAATTGTCATTGTAACACTGGAACATTTAATACAGTTCTAAAATTAAATGCAGAACACATTTACAGAAGCCATCAATTTGGGATCTTCTTTTGTCAAACTCTGTTTTTCAAACAATATTTTAGTAATAAGCCTTATTTCACTGGTGGAAAAATCTTAAGGAAGACAAGACTATATATTCACTCAACACAAGACTGTTTAAACTATATTCATCTCTGTGATCTCTACCATTTGCAGATGACCACATTATTCATGGTTTAGTACCAGGAACATGTGGGATCTGCAAGTAAAGTATTCTCCACCTCGGATATTACCTGGCTAACTCAAGTCATTCATTCATTCATTCATTCATTCATTCATTCATTCAACGAAGGAGGCCAATGGATAAGGTCAAAGAGGTAAACTATATGATAAGGTTTTCTTCGTAGGATATATTGCTATCTGAAATTATCATTTTATTTGTCTAATTTATTGTGATATATGTCTCCCAATAGAACGTCAGCCCCAAGGGGCTGGTGAATTTGTCTTCCCGTTTATTGATGGTCATCCAACCTTTAGATTGGCAGATCTCAATAAATACTTATGAAATAAATACATACATAAATGATAAAAAAAAAAAAACTAGGTCAGCATCCAGAAGTTCTGATATACTACTGTTATTCACATTCTCTAAATTATTTCTGTGCCTCTTTTTCCTAACACCGATTTCTCCAAAGTATCTTCAATAAAACGGTAAATCCTCTCCTGCATTTATTCAATAAACACGATTGAGCACCCTGGATATTCCCTGTCTTACTCAAGAATCATTTACTCATTCATTTATTCGTTCCTTCAACAAAGGAGGCCAGGGATGTGGTCAGAGAGATAACAGGGGATAGATCATAAAGAGCTTGGTAGGACACTGTAAGGTCTTGGGCCTCTAGTAAGAGTGAGATGGGAAGCCATTTGGAGGATGCTGACACAATAAATGTCATATTCTGATTAACATTTTATTAAGGCCAACGTAGCTATTATGTGAGACAATGGTAGAAACAGGATCTCCAGTCATGAAGTTGTTGGAATACTCTCATGTTTTTTGACTGCCAGTGTTTTCATGTAATTCAAACTAGGTTCTTGAATAAACTTTGCTAGAAAACAGCAGTCATATTTGAAACCTTAAAAGACACATTACTGATTGCCAGCTGTCCTCTCTTATATCCAGTCCCTTGCCATGTATAAGATGCTGGGGCATTGCTGCTGCAAAGAATTAGAGACCTAATTCCAATTGCCTCCATTCACAAAAGAGGAGATTTTACTTTGCTCATTCCTTGGTGGTCAAGGTTCACTCCCTTTACACAATGCTATCTTATTTCTCTTCTCCTCAGATCTAGCATTATCTACATTCACTGTCTCAAAAGACAAACTATACCATGTTTACCTAAAAATGTTAACATGCATTGTCCTGAAAGAGAACACAGAGCACTTGCAGATAGTCACTCAAGTCTCTTCCAAAGCCCATGATGTTTAGGTCATCCTAGACTGCAAATCCCACTTGTTTTCAGGCTTCCCTGGTAACCACATTGAAGAGACAGTCTATGGTGAATTGCCTCTATCATGCTTTCTTGTGAAGGATCTAACCTTAAGATGGACTCAACTGACCTATATATCTTGGCCCCCAGGGTCAATGCATACAACTTTCACCACACATTGTTTCTTTGAGGTGTGTCCATATTAATGTAGATAATGTGGCTTCTGGGCATCTCGACAGTGCTCTATCATTACGAATATATTCATAGATACAGAACCCGGTTTTTCCTAGGGAGGTGCTCTACTACAGAATAAAGAACGGCAGTTAAGAGGATCTGAATTGCCACTCCCATGCTTTTGGTTCTGCAACCTTTGTTCCAGTCGTTTAACCTTGTTAAGGCTGTTTCTTTACCTATAATATGAGCCTACTGGGCATGAGGAATAAATGCAATGATATGTGCCAAGCTTTTAGTACAGAGTCTGGCACATAGAGAGCACTCAATCAATATTAGAAATCATCATTTAAAAACCATTATTCTAATTGTCACCATCCCTGTGAAGATGGGTATGAATCTTCCACAATGGTACCTGAATTCAAGAAGTTATTTACTTGGCTTGCTACCTTTCTGCCACCTTTCTGTAAAAACAACAGTATTGGAAAAGGGACATTCTAGAGCATGGTAGCATGGATCCACAGACACATTTCATCAATTCCCTTTCTTGCATCTTTTCAATGTTTACTTATTGGCATAGGTGAAACTGAGGCAAGAGTTTTAAGCTTCTTGATATAAGTTTGACATGACGAATGCAAAGACCATCAAGTACAAAAGGCAAGGGCAATGCAGTAGATGAAATCCTATAATGGTGGAAATAGCCAGGGCAAAACTCACACAGATATTTTTATTTTGTTTGTTTTTGCTTATGTAAGAGGATGAAGAAAGACAATTTAAAAGGATAAGGGACAGAAGAAGGGAAGAGAGAGTGGAAAGGCGCAGCAGAAAGTGAAGAAAGAAGGAAGAATTGAAGAAGATGAAAAAACTAAAAAGTGGGAAAAAGGGGAAAAGGAAAGGAAGAAATAAAAAGAAAAGGGAAAGTTACTATGAGACTGGTTCTACAGCCCAGAGCAATGCAAAAGCAAAAGCCAGGATCAGCACAAAAAGACTAACAGAGAATATAAAGTGGGCTTACAATTGAACAAATTCTTCTTGCAGTCTTGTGACTCTTTTGTGAGTAAAACTGCTTCTATCCCTAGAAAATTGAAACTTAGATTTTTCTTGACCTTCGAGTCCAATGATACCACTGAATGATCACTCGACTCTTGTTTGCATGATTACATTGAGGTCATCACTGCTCTTTTGAGGGAGGTAAAACCTTTTACCTTTACCTCTCAGATGTACCACATACAAAGTGAAGTGAACTCCAGGATGCCGGTTACACTCAGAACAGTGGCTTCCTAGTGCAAGAGGGGAAGCCTGCTACAACAGTCCTGGGGTTGACATTGATGATACTTCTCACTCAAATATTTTGCTTTCATTTTTAATTTTTGTCAAAAAAAATCTGTACACAACATTGAACATGCTTGATTCTCAATCTCTTATATATATTTCTAGGTTTTTTATGATATATACTCTTCTGGCCAAGAGAAAAAGCAGGCTATTCAAGATTATGATTACTTAAATTTACTTTTTTTTAGTGGTAGAATTTAATCTGACTTCATTTTCCTAAAATTAACAATCAAGCATAGTACTGTGTTCCAAATTTGGCAAAAGTGAAATTCCATAATCTGTCGCTTTAGCGTGGGATCCACTAAGCATATTTCTCAGCTCACAAAGGACTTCTACCTTGGAACATATCCAACCTCTTAGTATTAAATTGGTGAGTTACCATGAAAGGTATAAGCTCTTTCTTAATTGCTGTTCAAGTTCCCGATATTAGATTGTGTGAAACTTATATAATCTGCAAAATATAGCAAATCAGTTTATCTTTAAATAGTGATACTAGTCACACACATCTATCATGTCAGGACAAAAATAACAGGTGAAAGGTGATATTGGCCTGGACACTAGGGGTTATGATGGAGGTGAACAAAGGTGAGATATGAGCAGGGGTAATAGTCCAAAATGCTTATCAACTGGTATGGCCAGAGCACTGGCCAATCAGAACAACTGCAGACTATAATCCGCCAATGCTGGCAGGCCTACCTGTGGGTATCCGGCACATGCCTACCTTGGACACAATGTACATGACAAATAAAGAAATAGTTGAGGCAAAGGAATAAATCTATGTTTCTGGACTGAACAATTAGTATGGTACTGTTGTTTCCACAAATGAGGAAGACTAAAGAGAGAATAATTTTAGAAGGTTGTTGGTAGTGATAATATAACCTTTAATTTTGGAAGTAAAATGTTGGATATGCCTGTGAAACATCCAAACGGAGATGTTAAGTGAGCAATTGAATAGATGTTGCTGGAGCTCAGAGGTCAGGAGTGGATTAGAGACATAAATTGAGTTGTTGTATGGATAAGACTTAAAACCATGAGAATGAAAGATATTACCTAAAGTGGAAGGCGGGGAGGGAAGAGGAAGGCGATATAAAAAGATGGGCCAGAATATAGCCCTAGTGTTGGAAAGATCCAGTCTTTATTTAGAGATGAGATCATGGAAGTGGAGCCAGCTGGGAAGTAATCAACTCTAAAGAGGAGAACTAAAGACATACAGTCCCACAGAAGCCACCAAAGTCACTGAAAGATGCCAACAGAATATACCTCATGACAGAAAAGGGATGAGTCAACTCTGTCCAATGCTCCAAAAAGTTGAGTAAGAGTGCAGATCACTGCTCAGTAGTCACTGCTGATGTCAAGAGAAGTTGTTTTCGTAAGCGGTGGAGGCAGAAGCCACACTGGAGGAGGACCCACAGCACGGTAGAGAGGAGGTGGAGATTAGCATGTGGAGATTAAAATGTGCAGACAAGCCTCACCAGAAGTTTGACAATGACATGGAGAAAATAAATGAGGTAAGGGATGCTGAGAAGTATGGGATCCAGAGTTTGTTTTAAACATAGAAGACATTAAAAATATGTTGACATGTAATTGTTGTAAAAACTCCGTGATTTAGGGAAGTGTTATTTCTCTCATTTATCAGATGAGAATACTGAGGTTCAGAGAGGTTAAATAACTGGATCAGGTTCTCATAACTAGTAAGAAACAGAGCTGAAAGTTGAGTCTAGCCTATTTTATTCCCAAGTTCTAGGATAGGTGGACACTTCTCATATTTTATTGCATTTATTTTCCCACACAACTGTATACTCATTTTAAGAATTTTATTTTTAATTGACATTAATTATATATATTATGGGACTCAATTTTTTCTAAATACAGGGGATGAGTCTAACTCATCCTTGAAACCCCAGTACCTAGTACAATATTTGGTTGTTAATAATGGGTACTTAATAAATGCATGGTGCAGAAATGAATAAACAAATGAGTTTGTAGCCAACTAACTGCTAAGAACTTACCCCAATCTTACACAATCACCAGGCTCCACTGTAATGAAGGGCTTACTTCCCACTTAAATTTTTTTTCTCTGTACTTGAACTATATACAGAGTCTTTATTCTCTCATGGAATCTATTCTCAGGTAATACTGATTTCATTGTGCTGTTCCACATGAGATCAGCATATTTGTATGGGAAGGAAAAGGGATATTCAATCACTGTGATATTTTATGAGTCTGGTAACAATAAATAGATATTTTTAAACATTGATGTGCTTGACTGATCCTTCTTAACCACATGTTTTGCTCAGCTGTTTTGCTGACATTTTACTTTACAGCCTTTTTAATGCAGTTATTATTTTTTCCCTTTATCATATGAGTAAAGAAGTTTTAACAAATGTCCCTAAGGTTAAAACAATGCACAATACTTTTAAAATGTGTGAACTCTGATGATTAATTGTCTTAAGATGTTTATAACTTAAGTTTCTGCTGAAATAGTTTTGTTTTGAACTTCTTCCAATCAACTCCTTCCTTCTTTCAGAAAATTTACCCTTTGAAAGTCTGAATAGAAAAAAATAGATTATCAGATTAACAAAACTGCTTCATGACATAATGTGTGGCTCTTCAGTTCAGTTTTGTTATGATTTGCTAGCAAAGAAGTTTAGGGTCTGTGCATCTCCTAATTACATATATATTGTTAAAGCTACCTTAGCCAAGTTCAATAAAATAAGGATGCCTAAAGTAGGTTAAATTTGCATTCTTATTATTTGCAACAGTTTCTAATCCCACAGAGTTGTTTTTTTTTTCTTCATGCTTAAGGTAAGAATTACCTACTAGTTCCTCCCCACCCCACCCGCCATATCTATAAGCATCACGTATTTTTTTGTCCAAGAAGGAATATACTATACAATTTAGCTATTCATTTATGCAAATGATGGTAAACAGAATTATAAAGACAGATAATAAACAGCAAATGAGGTTATTTTGTTTCACGCTTTATGTTGTCAGAGTTCTGAGCATGGTTTAGTGTTTTCTATTCATGACTTTATATTACCAAATTACTCCCTGATGGCGTCTCAGATGTGCTTTTGTCTGCAAATGAGAAGGAATAAAATACCAGGACATTAACATTAAATTACAATCGTTAATGGCATAAATACGAAAATAATTACTGCATCATACCATCAATTGTTATGTGTTCATTACTGAAGTTCTTGTAAAGCCTTCATTTTCTTGTTACAATTATTTTTTCCTTTATTTTTGTCTGGCTATTTTATAGCTCTGACAGTACTTTAGCAACATTCAGCAGTTACACAAGCCATTTAATCTGGCTCAAAGCTTCATTTAAACTTCATTTAGCTGCATTTTATTTGTGTATTACATGCCTTTTACTTCTTTCTGACAGTCAAAAGGTACTTCCGGAGTAGGTGCTGTAAAGATGTGTCAAAGGAGACTATCTAAAACCAGCAATAAACTTCGGAGAGGGTTTTAGACTTACTTTACCATGGCTCGATAAGATATCTTTATTAAATAATCGAACTTATTGCGCCCCCATCTCTAAAATTTTAGCTTCAGGGCTCTTTTCTTCTTCTCCTCCTACTTCTAGCACCTCTTTTTAAAATTAATTTATATATCTGCGTCCAATCAGGTAAGATGCTTTCACATCTCGGCTCTCGACTCTCTCCCATTCTGTTTCTTCTTCTCTGCTCCGCCTCACCTGTCTTTCTCCCGGTCCTACCTCTTTCCTCTTCTCTCAGTGGTCCCTCCATAGCTGGCAGAGCAGGGAACCCCTCCAGACAGACAGATCGACAGACAGACCGACAGACACACACACACGCGCGCGCGCACACACACACCCACCACACTCTAGCCGTCTGGTCCTGGAGGGGTCGTTCAAATGCACCCTTTTGTCTGCTTCACTCTGCGACCATCACTTCGCCTCTGCCTGCCTGCCTCGGGCTGGGAGTGTCAGGGAAACTCAACCCGCGCTGAGAGCTGGAAGGGGGCGGGGTGGGGGGTGTGTGTGGAGGCACAGCGGGCGGTCCAGCACCCGAGCATCCTTGGCCACGGCGCGCGCGCGCGCGCGCACACACACACACACACACACACACACACGTCTTCAGTCACCTGTTCACTTTCAAGGCCAGCTCTAGCTCTAGGTAAAACTTATCCCTCCTCCCCTCCCCCACCCCTACCTCCGGGAGTCCACGTACAAGACATCGCGTGCACACCTTTTTCAAAATATCCGGAGGGAGAAAAGTGCACACTGGGGCACACTACACTTACGCAAACCACTAGTACCTCTCTCTTCTCTGTTTTTCCGCCCATCGTCTCTACAATCACACACAGCCTCTTCCTGCCAAAGCGCGCACACAGCAAGCACCCCTTCCCGGCTGACAATCCAGGCTTGGAGCCTCAGCCTCCAAGGCTCGGTCCCTGGCCGTGTACCTCTGCCTAGCGCCAAGCCCCTAGTACTCTCTCCAACTCCTGCCATGTGCAGCCTGGCGCTACCCGCTCCCTAGGCCCAGCCAATGCTCAAACTTTTTCTCGCCCTTTCTCCGGCCCCAAAGCATACCGCAACACAGAGGTCCGATACCCCGGCCCCGAGCTTAGACCCCCACAGGGGAATGGAGCGAGAACCCCTGCTCCCGAGGGCGCCAGGTCTCGCCGTGTCCAGCCCTAATGTGCGCAGGACAGCGCTGGACCCGGCAGGTATGGGAAGGGAGCCGGGGCGGATCCGACTGGCAGGTGCAACTTGCCAGCGACTCCTGGGTTCACGCCCCTGGGGACGGCTGGTTTGGCCTAATGAGAACAAAGCTGGAGTCCGGGGAGACTGTCAGACAGGCGCTAAGACAATAGCAATAAAGGGAACTTGGAAGAGGACTGCTGCGCAAAGTTGTCCTCGAGTCCAGATGTCCTGGGATCGGTCGCGGGCTCCCGCTACAGACACCCCAACCCCCAGCCCCCGGCCCCGCCGCGGTACACGCAAAATCCCTGCTAGGCAGTCGGTCCCTGGATGCCATGCAAATACCCTGGTCTTCCAGACCCAGCCTGGGGCTCCGGGGACGCTTGGGGCTTGGACAGCAGCCACCCAACAGCAAGACCCGCCAGCGCGCTCTCCTGGCTTTACCTTTCGGCGGGCTGCCTGGGAGTCCGCGGCGCGCCGCCCGCTGGCTGTGCCCTCAGCCCCTGCCGCCGCCGCTGAGAGGAGACAGCGGGAGCCCTGCTCGCTGCGCCCCGCCCCCGGGCGCCAGGCCCCGCCCCCGGGCGCCACGTCCCGCCTCTCCCCGCTGGCCCGCAACCGCGCGGAGCCACGACGGCCCAGTGGGGTTTCCGCGTGAGCTGAGCAGGAGGCGGCGGCCGGCTGCTACTGCTGCCACTGCTGCTGCTCTGGTTGCTGCCCCTGCTGCCTTCACCGCTGTGGCTGATGCATGCCACAGGCCAGCCAGGATGTCCCAAATTGCCAAGGGGTACCGCCACCCTCCTCCCCAACAAAAGAGACTATTGGAAATAAACTCCAGAATAGGGCTATTCTGAGTGTGTTCCATGCACCGGCAGCGTCAGCATCACCTAGGGGCTTGCTAGAAATGCAAATTTCTGGGTCCTACCCCAGATCTAGTGAACCAAAATCTCCGGGGAGGGGGCCTAGTATTGTGTATTTTAAGAAGCTCTCAGGGAGATTCCAAGCACATTGAAGTTGGAGAAGCACCGCTAAGAGAACTAATTGGCTGATGAGATGCATGCTTCCGCAGTCCTGAGACCCACGAGCCCACCCTGGCTGAGGGTTTAACTTGGCAGTGTTTGCAAAGCTCAAGAGTACTTGTCTGCGCCCTGGATGTCATTCATCTTGCTTTATTGACTGAGAAGTCTTTAGAGATAAACAGAGGGGGGAATACATTTACTTCTGATCTGACAGCTCTAATGAGCTCAAAGAAGAATTATGTAAACATTATTAAGTGTAATAAACACGTGTCGGCATCAGGCAATCTTCTCTGGAGAAGGCTTGGCAGAAGCCGGCATGAGCCAACGTTTTATTCATAATGTCTTTTTAACTTTATGTTGCCTGTGTAATAGGCCTTTGGCTTTGCTGTTTCCCGGACGGAAAATCATTACCCCAGTAATGGATGAGCCAGTTCAAAAGGAGAACCACTGGGATGCTGAGCACTTTCATTCATAAATGCTATGTATCAGACACAAAGGAAACCATCTTCTGTCAATGTGCCATTTTAATTATCTAACTGGTGTACAGGTTTCTTGTTTCAACTTCCTAAGGCATCAACTGTAGAAAACAAATAAAAGTTAGCCATTCATTCACTCACCATTTTATTTGTAGTGAGTTCTCCTCACTTTTTCCCACTGTACTTTCCAGAACTTTGGATGTTATTAAATACAGATGTTCCTAGACATACGACAGGGTTACCTTCTGATAAATCCATTGTAAATTGAGAATATCAAAAATGCATTTAATACATATTACCTACTGAATATCAGAGCTTAGCCCAGCCTACCCTAAACATGCTCAGAACACTTACAGTCGGTAGCCTACAGTGGGGCAGGATCATCTGGTAACACAGTACACTGTAGAGTATCTGTGGTTTACCCTGCTGATTGCATGGCTGGCTGCCACTCGGCCTCTCTCTCAAGAGTATCCTACTGCTTTAGCACTATTGGAAAGTCAAAAAATTTAAAAACCATAAGTTGAACCATCTTAAGTTAGGGACTGTCTGTACCGGAGGAATTGATGATCCATTGCCAGGGAAGAAAATGATGACACTACCTTGACCTCCACTGCTAGCTCTAGGAATTGATTCTGGTTTTGAATATTTATTTGGTGTAAATGTAGAAGTTTGAATTGGTTCTGGTTTTGAACATTTATTTGGGGTAGATGTAGAAGTTAGAAGTTCCAGTCCTCAAGAAAGCCTTGTGAGAGCCTTACTCTGGTGTCCAGAGCAAGTGAGCCTTCTGTACCACCTTCATGTTCCTCCTTCCTAAAAAAATGTCAACCTGCTCTCAGCACCAAAAGCATTACCATTTTAAGTAATGAAAGAGGAGCATTATTATCAAGACAATCAGTCCATCAAAGAATCCAAAACAGTTTGGCTTCTCTTCCCAAATTCCAAGAGTAACATGGGAGAAAAGACTAGAAATCTGGAACCACAGTGCTTATTCTAGAAAGGATATAGAACAGGAATGAAAAGAAAGACAAGAAAGGATGAAGGAAGAAAAGAAGGGAAAGAAGGAGGGAGGAAGAAAGAAGGTAAGAAGAAAGAGAAGGAAGGAGAAGGAGAATGGGAGGAGAAAGGAAGGAAAAGAACATTAACCGCTATTAAGACATTTGAAATTAGAAAGAAAATTGGAAAGAGATGGCAGGATGGATCGGGGGCAATGTGGCAGAGAGCTCCATGCTTATCCAACTGTATGTCAAGAGTAGGTTTCTTAGGTCAGTTTCCAAAGGAACAGACCCTGAGTAAGGATTCAAGTGATTTATTAAGAAAGTGCTCATAGGAGAAATCAGTAAGGATATGGGGGAGACTGGCAGGGGCAGCAGAACAGGAAAGGAGAATAAGCTGAACAAGAGTTCAAAAGTCCCACAGCAGTGGATAGGGCTTGGCTTGATTCTGCAGGGAACTTCCAGAGTTTAAGTTAAGCCTCTAAATTGCCCTGCACTGAATGAAGAGAGCTAGGCAGTTTATTGGTAAACAGCCTCCCAGGGGAAATAAACTTCTTGGCTCATCTGTAGGCTCCAGTAGCTTGAGGGCAGTCCTTCAGAGAAAAAAGCAAAGTTGCTAGTAGTTGAAAGCAATGGAACTCAGAAATTTGGGGAAGGTGGGATGTCACAAAAAAAAAACAGTAAAACGATTTGTATACTATATGAGTTGATTCTTGACTTTGTCTACTTCAGACAAAGTCAAATGTGAGTTTTCCATTTTGGGTACCAGGCATGAGCTGAATGACTAAAACCTCACCCAAGAGGGCTTGACATTGGAAAAGAGAACCTCAGCAATAAGTGGCTATGGGATGTCCTACGTGATGGGATAGTGGCGGAATTAAAGAGGCATGGAAAATGTGAAATCATGTCAAAGCACTGAGATGTAGGCCAGCTCTCCAGTGTCCTCATAACCTTGTCATCCACATGAGCCAGCATTTGGATACCTGGCATAAGAATGTATAGACAACAAGTCCCTCTTAGCCAAAGAATTCATGACAACTCACCCAAGTGCAGATAAATAGTGGGAATTTGCCCGTCCTTCTCTTTTCCCATTCCTGCTCCTAAGACCAGAGGAAAGGGGAGTTGTGCCTTGAAAGTGGAAGGAAAAGGTATCTCTAAACCAAGCCTGGGTTCTCCTGGAATCCTTTGTGCTGATTTGAAAAGAGGAATAAGAACAAGCTTGTTTCCTTCTCAGTGAAGGCTCCTTAAGCTCAAGACTGGTCTGTGATCAGGAAAAGAGAGCTCTGAATGGGAGACAAAACTGGAAATTTAAATTAAAACTTGATGGATTTTTAACAGTTGAAACTGAGTAACTGAAAGTTAACCAGAAATGATGAAATCTGCCGAAGGTCTTGTTAAGGGGTCTTCTACCTTATGGAAAAGGGAAAATTGACATAATGCATTTGAGACAGTGGTTTGAGAAAAATGTAATAGTTTCATGTTTATACTTCAGTTTGTACAACAAATTGGTTATATTTGAAATTGTTTACTCCTGGCTGCCTCCCATGCGGTGTCCTCAAGTAACTTTCCCTACCTTAGGTGAGCCTCCACACCAATGTTTACTGGGATGGCTGTGGCCTGGCATGGCTAGTCCTGCCCAATAGTCATGTGCCCTGAAATATTAAAAGTATTAGCAAGGCACAAAGGAAAAGCTATCATGTAACTATACGTGGTTAAACACCACGTATAGTGTAAGTCTAATTATTTTGCTTTATTTTGAGGAAAATGACCAGCTTAGAAATATTCATAGAATAGCTTCTTCTCACTTTTCATTTGTAATTTCCTTCAAAATATCTCTATAAATACGTTGCTTTTATTTTGGTTGGAATGTTTGGCCCTGGGTATATACACGTTGGTTCAATACTTTGGGAAACTGTTTCTATCATTAACTGAGAACAGATTTGAATGATAATCTGAAGCTGGGAGAATCTGGTTTTGAAGATATTGTCATTTTGCCATCATACAGATGTCAGGAGTCCACTGTTCATTTTCACCAGTGTTTGGAATGCTCTGTTCTGTCCCAGTTAGAGATTCCAGCTCAAGTTTTCTATCTCTTCCTTCATCCTGTCTGGCACTTCCTAACCTGCCCTCTTGTTAGATTCTATTCCCAGACTTCACTTGCTGTTTCCCACTTGGACCATGAGTCTAAGATAAGATACACAGTACATCCTGTGCTGAAACAGGGTGATAAATATGATTCATTAAACACAGTGTACATCAATATCAGGTCAGGCTAGAAAATATACAGCATAATGAATGGTCTACAGTTTGAGATTCAAGGAAGTGCAGTCGTCCCATGGAGGGTTTTCAGTGGCATCATCAATCATGGAAGTAAAAGTGGAATGGCTTGTGGTTTACTGGAATGCCATAAAGATGTTTTCCACTTCTATTCTCACTCCCCAACAAGCTCTCACCTGATTTCCTTGATGATCATAAAATCAATCCACCACCTCTGAGTAACTCACAATTACCCTTTCCCCCCTATTAATATCACTTTTTAGGGCATCAGTTAGTGTCATATTATTATCCAAAAGAAGCTTTCCAAAAATAGTTTAATATAGGTTGCCAAAACTTATTGACTGACCATGGCCTTAGAATTCAACATCTTGGAAGGGGGTTGAACTACTGATTCCCCAAAGACTAGAATTTCTCTGAAAATAATTATAAGATCTGGCTGTAACTGCTCACTTAAAAAAAAAAAAAATTCCCTCCCATTTCAAATTATTTCTTAAAGGCTCAGTTTTCAGGAAATTAATGTCATTGATAGGGGAAAATGTGAATCTACCGATAAAATCAGGATTTATGGAGGGTGTACAATGTGTTTAATACAATTGACTCATGAAATTTTATATTCATAAATATTCTTGTTCAATTTTTCTGAACTGAACAGCTGTTTTGGAAGAGAAATTTTCAAATGTAAACTCATTTCATGTATACATAAATTATTAAGATCATTAAAATATGTAGGTAATATTCCAAGTTACAGTAGTAGCATAATAAAATATGTGTTTGTGTAAAACATCCAAAGATTTAGTCAGCACAAAGATCTTGTATCTATTTTTTTTTTTAGCTTTTAAGAAAATTGAGAAATTAAGTCAACTTCAATTAAAACAAAAAGATATATAGGAACATTTCATCACATTTCTATAAATTGTATACTAGTTGCATAACTGATTTCTATTACAGTTATAGAGAGGACTTAACTTCAGTTTAAAAGACTGTATTCAAAACCTCATGCTTCCACTTCAAGTATCTTTTCTTCCTTCGTCACAGCCTCTCAGACATCTGTCTACAACCAAATCAAGTCTCTCTGTGAAATACTTAATGCTCTGTAAAACTGACACACAAACACACTTTTGGCATTCACCAATTTACATAACCTTAGGAATAGATTTCATCACAAATCTACAGTGATTCAAAATTAGGTATATATGTCAATATGTGTACTCACAGGACGATACTCTAGATTTTACATAAAGTTATGAATAAATACTTCACCTCTTAAATTAGAAGTGAAGGAAGGTCATCTTCAATTTAATGTTCACTGACTGCTCACTGTGTACTAGGGGCTGTTATCATAAAGATGAACAAGACACAGCCCTCCCAGCCCACTGTAGATGTAGGGCCGCATTTGCAGATTGCATAAACTCTTACATAAATGAAGGTGGCAATTCTTCACAATTGGCATATTCCAAAACGCTCATATTTTTTACTTGCCTTCACAATTACAATGAGATTTTCTCTTAGACGAACTTTAAAACTGTAGCTGTAGTTTGCCGAAAAAATAATCCTTTGGGAATTTTAATTAAAATTGTATGTATCGACCGGGCGCGGTGGCTCAAGCCTGTAATCCCAGCACTTTGGGAGGCCGAGACGGGCGGATCACGAGGTCAGGAGATCGAGACATCCTGGCTAACACGGTGAACACCCCGTCTCTACTAAAAATACAAAAAAACGAGCCGGGCGAGGTGGCGGCACCTGTAGTCCACTACTCCGGGGAGGCTGAGGCCGGAGAATGGCGTAAATCCGGGGGGCGGAGCTTCGCCGTGAGCTGAGATCCGGCACTGCACTCCAGCCTGGCGGCAGAGCGAGACTCCGTCTCAAAAAAAAAAAAAAACAAAAAAAAAAAAAAAAATTGTATGTATCAATGTGGTACATAGGACAGTTTCAGAATGTAAATATTGTTTTAATTTTTTAAGTTCATATTTCTCACTAGGAAGATTAAGTTGCCTTCTTCTTTTCTCTAGTGATTTGGAGATCATGATGTTCAATTTTACTCTATGTGGTTAAATAACATTTTGAACTACATATCATTATCAGTAATTAAACATCTTTTTGAAACAACTTGTGAGAGACAATAATTTTGTATGTCTTTACCTTCTTCCCCCCAAAATATCCCCAATAAAAATTTAAAAATAGAGAAATATGACATCCAGATATACAGTACTATTAATTTTTGAATTCTGTGCATGCTCTTCCAAGAAGTATAGTTAACATCTCTATCGGGTTTAAAAATCACACAAATAGGCCGGGTGTGGTGATTCACTCCTGTAATCCCAGCACTTTGGGAGGCCAAGGTGGCTGGATCACCTGAGGTCAGGAGTTTGAGACCAGCCTGACCAACATGGAGAAACCCTGTCTCTACTAAAGTACAAAATTAGTTGGGTGTGGTGGCACATGCCTGTAATCCCAGCTACTCGGGAGGCTGAAGCATGAGAATCCCCTGAATCCGGCAGGCAGAGGTTGTGGTGAGCTGAGATCGTGCCATTGAACTCCAGTCTGTACAACAGGAGCAAAACTCTGTCTCAAAAAAATAAATAAATAAATAAAAATAAGCAAACCACACAAATACAGTACTAGTTAGTTCTGGTGCTGCTATGCATGCATACTGGAATTGAACAATTAAGTAAATGTTAGATCGGCAGATTGTAAGAGATAGGTTTATCACTGTTGCAGTGGGAGCTAACAGATAAGCAAGGAGGACGCTAGAAGAATCCATAAGATAATAGATTATAGTTTGAAACATCCATATAAACTCATGTTTAGCTTAATATACAGAGAGATAGTTATGTATGGAAATACTTACAGAAATGTTGATATATACTGGTTAGTATACATGTGTATATCTTCTTGCTCTGTCAACTGAGTGGTCCTAGAAGCAAAGACAGCCCAGTAGCAATGAACATACTTAGCACCCAGATCTTGGTTTCCAATACCATTCTCCAATAAACAGAACCAAGGCTTCTTGGAGAAATGACTGATTCTAGGGTTGGAGCAGGAAATATTAACAATTATCAAAATAACTAATACTTATGAAGTCACTCCCCTGCTCCTATAAATGAGCTATGTATTTTATATGTATTTTTCTCCTTTAATACTCACAAAAGTGGCCAGAGCCTGTAATCCCAACACTTTGGAATGCTGAGATGGGAGGATTACTTGAGACCAGGAGTTCAAGACCAGCCTGGACAATATAGTGATACCCTGTCTCCACACAAAAAAAAATTTAAAATTAGCCAGGTGTGGGGCACACATCTGCAGTACCAACTACTCAGGAGGTTGAAATGGGAGGATTACGTGAGTGCAGGAATTCGAGGTTTTAAGGTTGCAGCAAGCTAAGATCAGGCCACTGCTCTCTAGCCTGGGTGACTGAGTGAGACCCCCACCTCCCCCCCACCGAAAAAAGATACTCAATAACCCTATTAGGTAAGAACTGAATCTAAATTTTAGGGTCTTACAACTCAATACCATTTTGAATACTATGACAGTTAGGTTTATATTTGATTATTTTTTTTCCTTCACGACTAAAAACCAGGAAAACTCTTTCAAGCAATTTATTTTCATTAAAATTCTTGGGGTGGTAATATTTGTTAGTCTGCACTTATCTGACAGTATCTTTTTGTTAGCGGTGACCATAAAAAAATGGCCTAACCAGGAATACATATAATTAGACATAAAGAGCATTTTCTCTTGAAATTCTATAGAGATTCTTCCTTCTTTTGGAGCATTTAGATTTTGATATAATCTGGTTGTGTTCCTTCTTTGGGTAATACAGCTTTTATATGATGTTAATTTACTTTTTTAAATTAATAAGGTACATTAGGAAATGCTTGGGTATGGGCCATTTTTGGTAATACTAATTAATACTCTAATCATGAAATGATCTGAAGGCTCAAGTATTTTAGATAAATTGTCCGTATTTTAAAATTTGTAACAGACAACATTCGTATGCCTTCATGCTATCTAACTGATCCTTGATTTTGTTTCATTATCTGCACTCCTCAAAACTGTGATTCAGAGGTGGCAGGAGGCCAAGCTCTACACTGGGGAAAACATAATTGTTCTAAGTCAATCATGGTGGCCCCTTTTCTGCATTGGGGGCAGGAACATGGGATGCAAGTTCAGTCAATGAGTTAAGGGGAAACGTGTGTGTCTGTGTGTGAGTGAGTGTGCATGCACACAGGGAAATGGTCCTTTTTCTTAAAAAAAAAAAAAGAGGGATCCACTGCTCCACATTTGTGACAACCACCCTGTAACAAGATAATGTAATATTATGAAAAATATAGAGTAGAAAGAAGAAGAAAAACTATGTCCTTGATGACATCATTGGGCTCCTATATTATTCTAACTTGGAGCTATCATATTTCCAGATTTCTTGCTTTATAAAATAATATATCTTTTTTTAATTAGTCTGAGTTGAGTGTATTCCACTTATAGACAAAAGCATCATAAAATATTTTTAACATTCTTTTATCTATTTCCTCCTTTTTTTCTTTATTTCTCATAATTTATATTGCCTCTTATAGATATATTTAAAAAATTTTATTATGAAAGATAACATATTTACAGAAAATGATACAACGCATGAATGCAGAGTATAATGAGTTGTCATTAAGAAACACTACTGGAAATATCAGCCAGTCACCCAGAAGCCTCAGTATATCATTCTTCAATTCTCTGTCCTCTTCCTTGGTAGAAACCACTCTTCTGACTTCTAAAATACTCTATAGTGGTATGTTTTTTTTCTTTTCTCTATAGTTTTCCACTGATGCATTCCTAAACAATGTAGTTTGGTTTGACTCTTTGAAGTTTTATATGAATAACACAGTGTGTATTATTTTAAGACTGCTTCCCTTCTCTCTCTCCATGTTATGTTTGAGAATTTCATCCATGTTCTTTTGAGTAGTTGCACTTAATTTTGTTATAATACATTATTTTAATATGTGAATATAACACAATTTCCATATTTATTACACTGTGGATGGATATTCAATTGTTCCCAGTTTTTGCCTATTGCAAACAGTGCTGCTATCACTGTGCTTGTTTACTTATTATGATGTTAGTACCCACCACCGTCTGAGAGTGTATATTTTGAGTAGATTTGCAAGGTTGTAAGGGAACTATACAGCTAATTTTACTAAAAAATGCCCGATTGTTTTCCAAAGCAATTGCACCAATTCACACTCACTGAAGTAGTTTATGAAAGTTTTTTGTTACTTCACATCCCTGCCAACATTTGGTATTGTTAAACTTTAAAATTTTTTTTGCCAATCTGTTGGGCAGGTAATACCTCATTATGGTTTTATTTTGCACATACCTAATTATTGATGGGAATGTTTAAAATATGGCACTTTTCAGAAGTTTACTAGCCTAATACATTTTCTTCTTTGTTAAATGCCTGTCTTAGCCTTTATTGTGTTTCAGTGAGGAATTTATCAAAGGAAATTCTGATTTAAAAACTTTAACATTGACAACACAGAGCCTCTAAAAGAACTTGGTGAATCTAAAATTAATATAACTCATCATTCCTGATGCACTTAAAAACCATTTCACTTGGACCTTGAACCCCTTTTAACTTCTCACTGCCAAACCAAGCTAACAATAAATTTTAAATGCTAGAGTAAAATTAATACACTTAAATTCATTAATCTGTCTACATCTGTAAGATGAATTGTGTAAACATCTTAGCAACAATCTGTAAAATATATTGTAAATACTTTTAAAACCCCTTCAAGTGATATTCTTAATTAAATTTTAGTTATAATACCTGAGATGCCACATTCTGTATTTTAGTATAGTTTTAAATTTTCAGTAGATTGTTATTCTATTATATAAACAGAAATATCAATGGCAAAGTCATTTATTGAATTTTTGTCTACTGAAAGCAAAGGTCCTGGTGGAAATTGATTGGTAAGTTGAAGCCTGTCTCTAAGAAACAATGGTCTCTATCTGAATTACACATAATTTTCAAAGTATATGCAGAAGTGATTTGATAAAATATCAGAATAATTGAGTTCCTCTTCTTCTCTAAAGAAATACATATTTTAAAACATAGCACATAAATATAAGCATATAGAGTTCCCATGACATGTTTCTATTTTTGTATGTGTATAAATACAAAATATTAGCGTTAATCAAATTGTGAAGGACAAGTATATATTAATCTGTTTTTATCAAAATAGAGTTAATATGTGTTATACCCAGAAAGAAAAAATAAGAAAGTTCTCTTTTTTGAAATACATATGATGTGTGTGTTTATTGGGGGTTATTAGGTTTTGCTTGTTAATTAGGTTTTACTTGTTTCCAATAGGGTTATTAAAAAATGTTAACATGCTATCTGATTTTACTCTTAGAGAAGTACAGAAATGTAAGGAAAGCTGGTTTAAAATATCCATTTGAAAATGACTTCATATTTTAACTATGACAGAGTAACCAGACGAGGACCTCTGACCAAAAGGAATTATAAAATGGTAATAAATACATGAAGAGATCATTTGCAGGAATTAATCAATAGGCTGGACAAGATTATGGACATTGAAAGAAGAGGAACACAAGAAGTGAGCCCTGTGATCACTCCAATGACACTTCAGCTTTCTCAATGGCAGGAAAATGGAAGTTACAGGATTAATGGTCTCAGTGATTTGAAAAGGGAGAGACTGGTGATCAGGGATGTGACAACATCTGAAATTTGCAAGGCATGTTAACTAAGAAGATCGAGCTATGCTAAAAGGGGCCCCAGCAGTGTGTGGGGGGATAAATTGGAGCCCTTGGCCAAGGACTGGGCTATGTATGTGCAGAGTGAGGCTTCGCAAAACCTAGCTAAGATTTTTTTTCAGGGCTGAGAACTGAATAGTAATACTACAGTACATATACTGCTGGAATTCATTGGAATTCCAGCCAGCCAGTGTGATGAGATCTCACTTGTCATTCAATTGAGATTCCAATAAATAGTATCTTAAGAGTAAGGACCATGCCCTAGAGCAAGGGACTGCCCTAGGCTGAACTTAATAACTAAAACTAAATATAAATAAACCATTAAAAAGAATAAATCTACATAAGACAAGATCCAAAGCATCCACCAGTGATTTAGCTGTCAGACTTAAAAAGGCAATTGTTTAAGAAAGACAACACATTTCTAGATGCCCTATAATTTATGACTTATAATGCGCAGTATATAACCAAAAATTACTAGACATATCAAAAAGAAATGAAAAAGGTGACTCATAGTTGAAAGAAAACACAATCTATATAAATCAGTACTAAATATACAGATGTTGAAATTAGCAGACACATATTTTAAGCAGGTTTTATAAATATTTTAAAGGATAATATGATCATGATGAATGAACAGATGGGGTTTCTCAGAATAGGTATGAAAACTATCATATCAAAGAAATGGATATTATAGAATTGAAAAGTATTATATTTGATAAAAATTCACTTGATAGTGTTAATCATAGACTGACAACATTAAAAAGGTCATTGAGTTCAATAACAAATCAATATGTAATTATGTAATTTGAAGAATAGAGAAAAAATAAGGTAAAAAATTGAACAGTGTTGAACCTGTGGGACAATACCAAAAATTACAACACAAACATAATTGAAGTCTTACAAGAAGAGGAGAAAAGGGGTGGGGAGAGAGAAGAGAGAGAATATGAATAAAGCAGTAAACAATATTTAAAGAATGATAGCCAATATTTTCTGAATTCAGTTAGAGACATCAACTTAAAGAGCCAAAAAAAAGCTAAGAGAACGCCAAATAGGATAAATGCAAATAAAATCATGCCCAGACATGTTATAAACAAACTGACAAAAACCAAAGATAAAGAGGAAGTCTTTAGAGCAAATAAAAAATTATGACATGTTCATGAACATTATGTACATAATCATGTCACATTATGACAGCTTATTTCTTGTGAGAAACAATAGAGTAAAAAAAGCAAATGCAATGACATATTTAAGTATTGAAAGAAAAAAAAACCCTGTCAATTAAAAATTCTATATCCAGCTGAAATAGTCTTCAAAAATGAAGGTGAACCAAAGATATTTTCAGATAAATGAAAACAAAGGAATTCATCAGAAACAGACCTGCATTGTGAAAAATGGCAAAATAAGTTTTTCATGTCAAAAGAAAATTATAGCAGATGGAAATTCAGATTGACAGGAAGAAAAGAGAGCACAGAAATGTTAAATATGTGGGCAAAATATAAATGACTATACATTTTTCTTCTTTTATTTCTTTAAAAATATTATTCTTTACAGTAAAAATTAGAACAGAATTTTAGACCTTTTAATGCATGTACATGCAATACACACATGCACAACGCACCACATCACAAAGAACAGGGATGAATGAAACTATAATGTTTCAAAGTTTTCATGTTTTACATGAAGTGGTACAATATTATGTAGACTGTTAAAAAGGACATATATTATAATCTCTAGAACAATCACTGAAACATATCACAAGGAAGTATAGCTAAAGTACCTATTTCTCATTTTACTTTTAACTACATGAAAGTAGAGAGGAGAAAAAAGTAATATATCTTCCCCACCTACCACAAGGGTCATGGTCAATACTATAACAAAAACAGGTCAGCAAGAGAAAAGCATAACAAATTCATTTAGCAAAGTTTTATGAGACATGAGAGCCTTCAGAAGTGAAGGCCCATAGACCCAGAGAAAATTGTGTTTAATGCTAAGTTTGATAACAGTGGTAGACAGTTGTGGAGAAACATGATTAAACAAAAAGAGTATAATTGAATGGTAATAAACTGAGTGGAGAACCCAGCAAGGCCTATTCAGATTTTTTTCTCTGTCTCTACCCACGCCCCCAACTCCCCAGTATGGAGCAGGTTACTTGTTCCATTGAGGACCTTCAGGAGGAAGGGAGAAAATCAGAGACCTTCCTAGGTTGTCTGTCTTGCTCTGGGGGAGAGAAATTCTAGTTTCTATGACTCACTTAGGGGATAATGGAACAGATGGAGAGAAGAGGATGGAAGAAGGTCAGACAGTCCTTGCTTCTGCAACCCTTCCAATCTCCTTCAGGTCAGAGTACTCAGCATCTTAAGATACCATAGTTTGGGGTATTGTGTTCTGACTCCCAACAGAAGAAAACAATACAAACATCAAGGTACCAAAATTCAAGGGGTGAGATTAAATAGGCGATCTTAAATGTTTGAATATTGTTGAAAAAATATATATGTATATGTTTAATATGTTGAGAAGTATGTATTTCAAGATAGGTTAGCTTTAGCTTGCCTGAAAACGGTTAAGTTGTCCTACCAGCCAAATTCAGTTTGAGGTATTCAAAATCATATAAAGTGTAAACATTTTTAAAGAAGTCTATTAGTAGGTCTGTCATCCAGCTACATCTGACTTATAAAATAAGTGGAAGTTGGGATTTTGATTTGCTTTTACAATGTGTACACATAGTCTTAAGACCATCAGTATCAGTGGATTTTCAGTGTTTTCTTTTCACAAAGCACTTTTTTAAAATTGAAGTCCTTTATAGAAGACCAAGATAGAAAACAGACATAATAAGTAATGTAGCTTTGTCAACATTAAGGTGGGGGTTCTGCAGAGGATTTCCTATGTCGATCATCTCTGGTGAACTTCCCTTCAATGTCCTGATAAGCACTAGAAAAATCACTGATGTGAAACATTTCCCTTACACACATAAAATTTCAACTAATACTTAGATTCTGTTAAATAATTCTCTTGGAATCTATGTTAGAATCAGAACAATGACCTTTATGTTATTCTATTTTGAGATTTCAAAAGTATTAAAAATAGGGTATATATTTTAGAACATATCTTAAAATAGTTTTTTATATATGCTGTAATTTAAAATTGGGATTTAGAAATTGATACAAGAAATCAATCTTCTATCAATTTACCAAATCTCTCACTTGTCTATCAAAATGACCAATACATTATTGTATTGCCAGATATACTTAAAATGGCTAAAATAGTATACTGCCCATTTATTTTGTCTTCTAACTTCTATTGTGCCTTCATTCTACCAGCTTGGACATTGGAAGGCATCACCATTGATATAAATCCCAATTATTTTTTAATTTAAAAAAGAAGGGAATAGTCAAGTTCATTTCGAACTGTCTCCTAACTCACATGGAAGCATATTTTTTTTAAAAAAATCGTTTGTAAATTTTTCTTAAAAGTAGACATCTATCTGATTGTTTCATTAACACACTGAACAATTATTAACACACTAAACAAATTTGATTGTAATAGGCATGCTTAAATCTCCTCTTTTACATTGCTGTTTTTAACATACTAAACAAAATCATTCTATTTAAAATAATGGGCATGAATTTTCATTGTATGTAGAGTTCTTTTGCCCTTGAATTTTTTTTTTTTTTACCAGTTTATACAAATAGGTAAAGAAGAATAAAATAGCATTACAGACTCATGAGAGTAACATGCTAAAGTTCAGGGCACACCAAGCTATAAATCTGAAAGATCCACTTGTGTGGGATAAATCAACATAACTATTCAACAATAAAATCTATAATGAATATATTTCTTAATTACCAGGCATTTAGTTTCCTTTTACAAGCTTACTGTTGCATTCTTTATAGCTGATTATCACATCATTCTTTATAAATGATACGTGAAAAAGTGGCTGCATAACCTCAGAATATTCATCAAGAGACATATGTATCAGTGATTTACCACTGATACACATACTTGTACACTTGACTTGTATAGTGCCAATAGATGAAGTGCAATCTTCTAGCTCCCTACGTGTGAACAGTGTGTGTACATAAAACTACAATTTAAACAGCTAAAATAAAATCCACAGTAGACCAAGACATTGAGTTAAAATTTCTCAAGACCAGATCAACCAAGCAAAGAAACAAAATATACATTATTTCCCTTAGTTTGGTTTAAGTTAATAATTTCCACTGTTTTGAAATTATCCTCTTTACTAGCAAGCACTTGAAACTGACTTTGACAGAATGGAGCTGGAGGGAGAAGCTTCCAGAGCCAAACAGAAGAGTGACAGATACTGAAGAAACAAAAAGAAGCCAAAAAGCTCCCAAAAGTCCTGGTAGCAGGGGCGAGTCCACAAATTTATTAGTTATCTATTGCAATTTAGCAGATTACTCCCCAAACTTAGTAGCTTAAAATGACAACAAGCACCATTATCTCTCACATACTTGGGAGCATCTTGGCTGTTTTTGTCTCAGGGTGTCTCATGAAGTTACCATCAAGATGTTGGCCACAGGCTGGGCACAGTGGCTGACACCTGTAATCCCAGCACTTTGGGAGGCCAAGGTGGGTGGATCACCTGAGGTCGGGAGTTCGAGGCCAGTCTGACCAACATGGAGAAACCCCATCTCTACTAAAAATACAAACATTAGCCGGGTGTGATGGCACATGCCTGTAATCCCAGCTACTTGGGAGACTGAGGCAGGAGAATGGCTTGAACCTGGGAGGCATAGGTAGTGGTGAGCTGAGATCATACCATTGCACTCCAGCCTGGGCAACAAGAGTGAAACTCCATCTCAAAAAAAAAAAAAAGATGTTGGCCACAACTGAAGTCAGGTGAAGGATTAACCAGAGCCAGAGATCCCAGTTCCAGTGAGGCTCCCTCACATGGCTGTCAAGCTAGTACTGGACCTTTTAGCAAGAACGTCAGTTTTTCTTCACATTCAAGTCCTCTAGGTCAGCTTGAATGTCCTAACAGCACAGTGCTGATTCTTTTTAGAAAGAGAGATGAGAAAGAAAAGAGATGAGAGAGAGAGAGAGAGAGAGAGGGGGAAAGAAAGAAAGAAAGAAAGAAAGAAAGAAAGAAAGAAAGAATCAAGTAAAGTTGTATCCTTTTTGTGACCTAGATTTGAGAGTTACACAGAAATTACACACTCTGTTCCTTAGAAGCAAGTCACTAAGTCTGTCCCAAAATCAAAAAGAAAGGAATGAGTTTCCATCTTTTGAAGGGAGGGGTGTCAAAGGATTTCCAGACATATGGACACCACCACAACGTCCTTCCTAGGGCTTCTACTGGAATGGATCAACTCCAGATGTTTTATTCTAGTTTTGTATCATCCTGGTGAAAGTTCAAAGTCAAAGGAAAGCCAAACTGTCATATTTTGTTCATGAATCTACCCTTTGCTGAGGGAGAGGCTAGAAATCTTGGCTTAAATTCCTACTAAAACTATACATAACGGAAATTATTAATAATTCCTCAAAGAATTTATAGGTTTTATTATTTATATTTGTGTAATACAAATGATTTGAATAGTAAGATTCTCAAAACAATAAAAGTCCACAACACATGGAAACAGCAAATTTGAAAAAAAAAACAAACACAAAATTAAACATACTAAATACCTATCAAATACAATTCCCTGTCACGTTGCATATTCTTTGACTAGCACAGTACTAACAACACTGTTCACAAGATTTAAGACCTCCTGTATTGCTTTTCAATCTAATATCTCAAGCACAGTTAGGTTTTCCATCTTACACAACTATGGATTTCTATTTTTCAATACTTTCTCTGAGCAAACGGTGTAACTGCTTATTAAATTGCTTCCTCTTCCAACTGTATTTCAATTAGTGGTAACATTTTTCTGTTACAAACTCTTGAAATTAATTCTATTACCAATAAAGCTGTTCTTACTTCAGAGATGAATAAAATCTTCTAAAAATACTTTCTGAACTGACACTGTTAACCTCTCAGGATATAAGAAACTTTTATAACATCGCTTTTCTTGGTGTACACACAACCCAGAACCAGCTTCCACCTGGTTCCCTCTCTCTGTCTCTCTGTCTCTCTCTCTCTCTCTCTCTCTCTCTCTCTCTCTCTCTCTCTGT
>NW_016811040.1:1493444-1525125 GCF_001698545.2 Rhinopithecus bieti | reverse complement strand
TCCCACCCCTTTTCCGGGGAATCAGTCACCATGACATGAGAATGCTGCAAGTGTCTCACATGAAGAGTGTGGTGCAGTTTCAAAAGTGAGGTGAACAATTCGGCAACACCAAGTATGCAGCAGACATCTTAGCAATAATTTAAAAATTAAAATAAAACTAGAAATTGATTTACCCCACCAAGAATCTATCAGTCATAAAAACAAAGTAAAAGAAAGAACTTTCCATTTCTTTGAGTAAATGATTTTTGAAGGATGGCTATAAAGGAAATACAGTCGGTGTTTAATCTTGTAGTCCATAAATGTTTTCTTCAAGTTGTAGGAAGGAATTGAAGTGTAACAAAAGAGGGAAGGAGTGTCCCACACCCATTCATGCCAAATGAAGTAGATATTTACTAATACATATTCACAAAGGGGGTAAGATGTGAACTGCAAAGACAGGATTGAGGAGTGCACTAATGTGATATCACGTGGTTTGAAACTTCTAACTTCTAACTCATAAATAGAAAATAATAACAATAATAGCTACCTCTGAAAAGACAGAAATGAGGCTCTGAGGTCAGTAATCTGAGAGGGGTATAAATGCATTTTTCACCTCCGCGATTTAGGGAATACTTATGCTGTATCAGAGCAGATATTGGAACCTATTTGAATATATATTTTCAATATCAGTTTTTTGGTGGGAAATAAAAACTACTCAAGCTTATCAGTCACATCCCACCTGTTCTGAAAGAATAAGAAAGAGTCCCAGCAGACAATGTTTTCATACTCGGAAAGCTCAAGGTTCTTAAAGAATAACATTCTAATTATTTCTCTTCTGGCCTCAGATGACTACAATGTGGTTTCTATTTTTCTAAGATAGTGCTTTCCTAACTGTAGAGTCCCTGGGTTCCTCAGGGTTCTTCAAGACTGGGTGTGCTTGGGGTGGGGGACTTGGGCCTAGGTCCTCCCACATCAGCTTCTTCCACCCCAAGTCGAGCCACCCGATTGAATATTTTACATGTAGAACTTACAAGCAAGATGCCATGTGAAGAAAGGGCTTCACAACTGAAGAGAAATTTGAAGACTGTTCCTCTAAGGCAATGGCAAACACGAAAACAAAGAAGCAAGCAAACAACACAAACCAGTTGGCCATTAAGAGTGGAGTAAATAAAGGAAAGCAACTTACTCTAGAGCTGGGCTTCATGTCAAATTCTGCTTCAGAAAAGGTCAGGCATTCTCTCACTACAAGTTCCCCCAAAGAGGCCCACCATTTCCTTGTGCACTCTCAACATAACAGCGGGTTCTAAGACACAGTGAGACATCTGGAGAATAAAAAGATAGTCTCCTTCTCCATTTACTAGCCTCTGGCGCCATTGGCCTTTCTCCCCTCTTGGCCATAGTCTTGCCACTGCCTCCCACGCTTCTCAAAGACTTCCACTGCCTACCTCCATCCAGGCATCACTCCCAGCTTTCACCAAATTTTACTTTCTTTTCCCCTTCCTTATCAAAAGTTGCCTGTCCTGGGCCCATTTCTTCATTTCTATGTGACTCATTAGTTAAACTAATAACCAATTTTTCCCAGAGTGATAATGGCTTAATAAATAACCAACTATTTATTCAATCATTTGCATACTCACTAACTCACTCAACTAATATTGTCAGGCTTTGTATTCCTAGAAAAAAATCAAGTAATTTAAGTAATTATGATAGGTCAGTGGAATGACATATTCGGGCAGGGAAACTCCACCTGGCACCCCATAAATGGCTGCTACCGCCCCCAAAAAAGAATTTATTATAGTTCATGGTGTTATGATACTTGTTTGTGTGTTCATAGAGGGAGAAGTAGAAGGAAGAAGTTTTTTTCTGGGAGAAATAAAGTCTATCTGTGACACGAACTAGCTGGATGATTTTGAACAAGTTGTTTCAGCTTCCTGATTTCAATGTCTACACCTTTAAAATGAGTGATCTAGAGCCAATTATCTTTAAGCCTCTTTACAAATCTTTATTCAGTCTTAGGACTCTTGTTCTCAACAGGAGATATCTTCTTTTGCTATTTCCTTTCATAATATACCTGTCACTGTTACAAGATGCTTCTTCACCTACTACCTTAAAAGGAACACATAGAAACTCAGAACAAATAGAAACTCAGATTATTAGTTTGTTCAACCAGAGATGTCCTTAGTGCCTTACAGCCCTCTGCATGGAAAATACTTGGCTCACGTTAGCTCTCTGTCACTTATTTCATTTAAGGACAATCCCAGTTCAGTATTTTCATAAACACATAGCCAACTTAATGATAATGGGAAACTTCTTTCCCCAAAATTCCATTATGAAAATTTTTAAATATGCAGAATATGAAAGAATAATATATTAGTCACTATAAGGGCCCCTCCTGGATTCTATAATGAACATTTTACTATATCACATTACTTACTATTCATCCATCTCTACACGTTACCATTAATTCAGAAGATAAGGATTTAGTAAACAATGTTAAAAGTTACCAAATTTGATAATAAATTGTTTGTGAATGTTCATAGTTTACATTTTGCTATCATATATCCAAATAAGGAACATTAGAGTTTTTCTCTCTGCATTTTGTGTTCTAGTAAGTGACAAGGAAAAATTGATACCACAGTGTGAATATGTCAGTTATTTCTGCATGTCTCAGGATATATTTTCTAATTAATTGGAGGTAAGATGATTTTTTTTTTGAAAGGATAGCTTTTATAAACAATTTCATTATATTTAGGACGTATTTACTGACTTTCCCCTATGTGCTAGGTAGTCAGGATAGACATACCTCTTACCCACAGGGAACATACCATCCAGAAGAAGTAATAAAATACAACAATGTGTCACATACAGTTATTACAAATTTATAGTTAGGAACCCATAGTGGACACTGTGGTACGCAACCCAATCTCTCTTTAGTAAAGACTGTGGAGAGTTTTGGAGAAGAAAAGCTTTAAGCTGAACCTGTTTCCTACTAGCCTCAGCAGCAGAGAACCAAGATCAGGTCCTTCCCTAGGGGCAGACCACATTCAAATCAGGCCTATGCAGGGGTAGAAAGACCCAGCCCCTTGTCTCAGTTGGGGATCTCACTGAAGGGTCATCCCAGTTCCAGAGCTCCCCATGATATCAGATGAAGTCTTTACTGACACTGCATCAGAGCCCAACTAATTCCAGTCATTCTTCCATTACTTTCCCATAGGTGTTGACCGCAAGTGGCTCACTAACAAACTTTCTTGATGCAAACTTTAATCTCAGTCTGTTTCAGGAAATTTAACCTAAGGCAGAACCTAAATGAAAATCCACTGCTCTAGAATGAGTTCTTTTCTGGCATTATTTAATCATAAGAATTTTCATTTTTATAGTACTTATAATATATCACAACTAATATATTAAGTGTTTTATAGACATTAGAAATGTAGATGATCTTACTTAACCCCAAGGATGACTTTATGTCATGGGAACTATCACTATCCTCATTTCACACAGGTATCAATAGAAGCTAAGAAGCTACTTCACCCTAATTATACAGTTTGTAAGTAGAAAGGCCAGGGTTTGAACCTAACCCTTGCCAATTGGATCACACTATACTGTTTTCTTTAATCTTGCTGACACAAAAGATTATGGAGTCAACTTAGCAATTCATGTTTTAGTCATCCTATACATTATCACTTTCTAGATGTATTCAGGTCTTTATATTACACATGTCAAACTGGAGATGACTTCAAGATCAAAGGCATGAAGAGTGACAGTTTCTTCCCCCTGTATTGATCTCACAGCCTCACCTGTGAAATGCTGAAATGTTGGAAATTTTGCAGATGGAAGCACCTGAGAAGAATTCTAGTTAGCCTTTTGTAAAGGAAAGCTATTTTGCCATTTAGTGACAGTTCAATGACATTCAAATGTGAATGCAAGTCAGCAGTGGAGAGAAGAGAAAAAGAGAAAACAAGGAGGATAATGAAGGTGAAACTAAAAGAAAATTAAGACAATGTCTGATTTAAATAATACATAGCAACTTAGGGCTCCAGAACAAAATAAGCCAAGAAGATTTGAGCCAGTCAAGATATAGTAAATGATACTAGTAATAGAACAAAGATGGCATAATTTCACCAAACCAGATTTCTGTGGAATAACAGGCAGTCTTTAGAATTATACTGCTTTATACTGTTTTATATTTAATGATGCTCCCTGGCATACAGGAAAAAAATCAATATTCATTTATTTCCTTCAAAAAATGCTCGAAGAGCATTTTCTAGAACCATTTCCTAAGTGTGGTGGATAAGGTAAGGGTAAGGAAAGTAGTTATTATTAGAGCTTTCACAGCGCTCCAGGCATTGTACTAGACCTACCCTTTGCCATCTGATATTTTGTTTTGTCCTCATGAAATTATAGGATCTGTGCAAGTGTACAACTTTTTCCTTAGGAGCTTTCAAAATATTTGAGGTATCAGGACTGAAAAGGCTAAAAAATATCAACAATAGCCAATGCATATAAAGTATTTATTTGTCAAGTATTTTCTTCCTACACTTTAATTCTTTTTAAAGAAAAATCAATTTCTTTATTATAATTGACACAGAACTATACATGTTTATGGTATACATAGTAATATTTCAATGCATATAATGTGTAGTGATCAGATTAGGGTAATTAGCATAGCCATACCTCAAACATCAATCATTTCTTTATGTTGGGAACATTCAATATCTTTCCTTTAGTATTTGAGGCTATCTAACATATTATTAACTGTCATCATCCTCCAGGGGTATAGAACACTAGAGCTTATTCCTCCTACCCAGTTGTAATTTTGTATCCTTTAAGAAATCCCTTCCTATCCCCCTATTCACCCCTCTTCCCAGCCTCTAATATCCTCTGTTCTACTTTTGAATTCTGTTAATTCTCATAATTTTCATAATATCTATTATGAGAATAGAACAATATCCATTATGGGCATTCTAAGTCAAGAGAGGTAATGTAACTTGTCAAAAGTTACAGGGCTTTAAAAAATTACAGACCTGGGATTTTAATCCAGACAATTTGAATCCAGAAGGTAAATCCTTAATCCTGACTCTTCACTGTCTCTTTTTTTCAGGAACAAACATAACCCCTCAGCAGACAAGCTGCCAACACAGGGATATGAGTGACTGTTGCCTTTGCAATAGCAGCAGCAGCCACAGAAATATTTATGGAGCACTTACTAGTTGTCAAGTCTTGTGTGAAGCACTTTACATGCTTTCTGTCATTTAAGATCCCAAATTAAAAAAACAATTTTCAGGGAAATGAATGTGTCTGACAAGAAGTGCTCTAAAACAACATAAGTGGAAAAATTATCACCAGCTGAAGTGAGGGTGAGAGGTAAGAGGAGTGTTCTTCACAGCTAAGGTGGAATTTATTTTAAATCTGAAGGAATATACAGATAAAGCAAATTAGGATGTATTAAGCACTGTATGCCAGATCCTTTACTAGGATGTCTTATATGCGTGATCTCATTCAGCATAATTAATCATTATTATTTGCATCTAAAGATGAGAAAATTGAGCTCTGGCCAAGTGAACAACTTGTCTGAGATCCTACGGCTGGGCGTGGTAGTCAGGATCAGACATGGTCTGTTTGACTCCAAGCCTTCAACAGTCTGTTGCTCATAAGATTTGGATTGCCTAAAAAATGACAGAGAAGTTCTAGATGGGAACTCAGGGACGGAAATGAGCATGGTACGATCAGGTGAGCATACTTGGGCCATTGACCAAAGCAAAATGTTACTGTAGGGATAGTAAAGGGGAGTACATACAGAAAAGTAAACTGATGCAATTGGTGGTAGACCAGGTTTTAGAGTTTAAATATTTTTCTCTAGACCTTATAGGGCCTGTGAAATTCTTCAGCAGGGATATTGCATAATGAATAGGTATTTTAGAAAGATATAGAAAGTAAATATGCATCTAAAAATACCTATACTTAATGACTCATAAAAATATTAAGTTGGTCCAATACACATCATTTTTATTATATATATACATAAATATTCTGCCACTTTAAACACCATGTTCATATTATGGTTCTCTTCCCCAGGGAGAAACAATGTAAATTTTATCTCACAGTCACATTCAGGCTTTTGAAAACAACAGCACTGTTCTCTTTCTTTTTATACTACCAGATCTGGAACTGCACTTATGAACCTTTAGCTTAAGTCAGGATCCTTAAAACTGATTTTGAAACATGCCTTTAGTTATCATAGTGATGGATATTAGTTAGATAGAGATATATGTCATGTTGATGTGATCTTTTTACATACAGAAGGTAAAGAAGTTAAGGTTAGTAGAAGTTAGTAGGTTAAGAAAAAGTTCAATTAATCTTTAATTTTTTATTTCTGTTTTTCTCTGAATCCCTGAGCCTATATATTAAACCTATTACATATAATTTTTTTGTCAATATACTACAGGTAAAAGCCCTCAGTAGCAGCATCTGAGACACTTGTGTATCACATTCGGAGAGAGTTAAGGCAGATTAAAATCAGTAGCCGGTTTCTGAAACTACCAAGGCAGCACCAGCTTTTCAGACCTCCCAGTTCTCTTACCATGTATGATAAATACACTTGGTACAGGGAAAAATGCAGAGAACCAAGAATCAAAACTTCCATCTCACCGTCACTGAGATATTTTTATTGGCAAGATGGGGCAGCCATGAACAAGGGAGGATGGCCAGTAAGGACAGGGCGGAGAACTCAGGCTGGCAAGAGGTGTTGGGGGCATGGATGGATCCTTGTCTCCATCACACATGTGAAAGTTTTAGCAGCCGCCATGAAGTTGAAGCTAAAACCACCAATTCTTTCACTCTCAAAACACGCTGTGCATTGTAGCCAGTTCTAAAAGTGGGAAATTCTTTTCTGTTATTCATAAGACTCTCTCTTGCTAATAATTTGCATTTGCCTCTAAGAACAAAAAACAAAGAGGTATATCTGTGTCTGTGGGGCATCTCACATAAAATTACACAATTTTTTTTTTTTTTTTTTTTTTTTGACAGAATCTTGCTCTGTCGCCCAGCCTGGAGCGCAATGGCATGATTCTGAGCACCATAATCTCCACCTCTTGGGTTCAAGTGATTCTCCTGCCTCAGCCTCCCAAGTAGCTGAGATTACAGGCATGTGCCACTGCACTTGGCTAATTTTTGTATTTTTAGTAGAGATGGGGTTTCACCATGTTGACCAGGCCAGTCTTGAACTCCTGACCTCAGGTGATCTGCCTGCCTCGGGCTTCCAAAGTGCTGTAATTGCAGGCGTGAGCCACCAGGCCTGGCCCACACATGCTTTTTAAGAGATCATCAAAGGTCCAAACAAAATTCTACATGTAGCTACTTAGTTACTAAACCTATGAATGAAAGATGCAAAGGGGTCTATCACCTGATATAACATTGTTTTTCTCATTCAGACTAACCTCCAAAATGAACAAATTCCATGATCCCAAGTCACATGGCAGCATGTTGTGCTGGCCTCAGTGGACCTGTCACATCCATGATCTCTATTTTATTTGAAATGTATAAGTTAATCCACAAATGCCCTTGTGTGATATCTCCATAATATGGGTACAAATAGCATTTGGAAGTCTATCTCTGTCAAGTGACTAGATTAAAAGAGCAGCAGCATTCCCTCTTTGCACAGAGACAGTAATGTTCAAATAGGCACCTAGGAGATGGTGAGTATTTACAATGAGTTATGGTTTGAATGGAATCGGTGTAACCTATTTCTACAGACACACCTGTTAAGTAACTGCTATAACGGCTTCCTGTGCTGAAATAAATGGAATTTCCACCCCTTCCCATCCTACCCCATGCCCAACAAGGGAAACCCTCCAAACTTTTCCTCAGTTTGAAATCCCTAAGGCAAGAAGATTGCAATAAAGGAAATATGAGCATTTGGTTCATTAGTCTCCAGTGCTTCCTGAGCCATAGACACATATAAAGAATGATGCAATTATTGCCTACTTTCCTGACACTCCTGAGAGTACAGGGACCTGGAAAGATGTAATCACAGAGACTAGAAATAACCAATTTAAATACAACAGTATCATCTGTGACTTCATCCTGGATTATATCCACTCAGTCCATTGTGCTAAATGAGATACTAAGGGGAAAAAAAATCATTTTTGAGAGATCTCTCCACATTTGCTTGCATTTAATTTTGAAACTATGTATATGTCATTACTAACTGTTCCTTAATATTTGTTAAAAATCTCTGAGTCACACAGATGCTGTCCTCTTAGGTCAGATGAAGCCTTGGAGAAGAGGTTCACCTGCCATTGTTTGCCATCAGCAATAAGAAAGATACCAGAAGGGGATGCTGTAACACAGACAGTCCTGCTTGCTTTAGCACTTGAGAGAGATGAGATTCTCTGCCCAGCAAAGCTTTACTGGAGTATGGTTAGATGGGTTTCCTGGTAGGGCTGCTTTACATAGCAGATAGAGAGTGTAGATGTTAGAGTCACAAACATGGGGTATAATGAACCTCTATATTTTATTCTTCGTGTGACTTCAGTCAAGCAAGTTAATTAAGAGAGTCAATCTCTTATGCAAGCTTCTAAAGAGACTGACTCTATTGCAGTAGAGTATATACATACATATATTCCATATACACATAATATATAACATCATAAACATTACTTATGTGTAATCTGATAAAAGATTTGTATTCTGAATATAAAAAGAACTCTCAAATTCAAATAAAAAGATAAATAAGCAAATAAAACAAGCAGATAACAACTATAAACTGAACAAATCCAAATCAACAACCTTCAGCCTCTGGAGAGTCAAAACAGAAAGCAGATTTAGGAAGAGAAATGATACTTTGAAGAAGCACCTGGCATAGGATACATTTTCCATTTTTATAAATTTTGCCTGAGAGCAGACAAGAGTTAAGATATGGCAGGGGATATTTAAAATTCTAGTAGAAAACCTGCCTTTTTTTTTTTTTTTTTTTTTCTGAGACAGGGTCTTGCTCTGTCGCCCAGTCTGGAGTGCAATGGCATGGTGTGATCATGGCTCACTGCAGCCTGACATCCTGAGCTCACGCAATCCTCCTGCCTCAGCCAACCAAGTAGCTGGGACTACAGGCATGTGCCACCGGGGCCAGCTAATTTTCCATATTTTTGTAGAGACAGGGTTTCACCATGTTGCCCAGACTGGTCCGGAACTCCCAGAATCAAGTGATCCACCTGCCTCAGCCTCCCAAATTGCAGGGATTACAGGTAAGAACCAGCATGCCTGGCCAAAACCTGACATTTTTAGTATGCCAAACAATCCAATAGAGTCAAGGACAAAACAGCCATTGGAGAGTAAGGAAGGACTTCTAGAGAGGAGAACACCAGAGAAGAAAACCTCAAACTAAACATAAAGTTTGTCCAAGTCTCTGATTGACCCCATAAACCATGCATGTGTGGCAAAGGCCAATGCAGACTGTACAAGAACTGAGATTTGATCTACTACTCACATAGGACACAAAACATTTTCAGTTTGAGACTAATCAAGTTAATTGATTTCTAAAACAAAAACATCATTACTCTTTGGAAGAACACAATAAAGTTTCTAGTCTTTACAACTTGATGTTCTTAGTGTTCAGAATATAATCTAAAATCATTAAAAATATACAGAACCAAGAAATTGTAGGTCATTCTTAAGAGAAAATGCAATCAAAAGAAGAAAAGTCAAACCATAACCCAGATGTTGGAATTATTAGGCAATGAATTTTAAAAGTTTTTAAATAATTAAAAGTGAAGGGAAAATATTATAATATGTGGAAAGATAGAAGATTTAACACAGAAAATAAAATTTAATGAAAATCAAATAGAAATTCTAGAACAACTCATTAGGAGAATTGAGATGATTAAGAAAAAAGCTGATGAACTTGGATTTTACTCTTAAAATATACAAAAAAGACAAGCCATAGGGTAGAAAATTATTTCATATATAAATAATATACATAACATATTCTATAATATAAATATTACATATATGTATGTAATACTGACAAAAGTCTTATATTCTGAACATATGAAGAACTCTTAAAATAAAAAGATAAACTGGTAACTAAAAATGGGCAAAAGCTTTGAATGAAAACTTTACAAGAGAAGACATACAAATGGTCACTAAGCACATAAAATAAAGGTTCAACATAATTAATCATCAAGGAAATGCTCATTAAAACCACAATGAGATACAGAGCCCTTAGCTTAGAATGGCTAAAATTAAAAGGGCTCATAATGCCAAGTGTTGGCAAGTGGAAAGCAGCCAGCACTCTCATATATTCCTGGTGGGAGTGCAAAGTGGTACAAGCTCTTTGGAAAGTTGTTTGGCAGTTCCTTCTAAAGTTACACACGAACCTGCAATATTCCATTGTACAATCTATACCGTACATTGACATTATATATTCTACAGCTACTTTATTCATTGTTGTTCACCTAAGAGAAATAAAAGCATATGTCCACATAGAACTCATACACAATGTTCACAGTGCATCTACTCACAGTAACCAAAACCTGGAAAGAACCTGGATGTCTATTAATAGGTAAATAGAGAAACAAATGCAGTAAACATATATGAAGAAATAGCACTCAGCATTAAAAGGCATGGACTACTTTTTGGCCAAGAAAAAGCATGAATATGAAAATCTGCAGAGAAAAGAAGCCACACACACAAGAGTACATGCTCTGTGACCCCATTATATAAAACTCTAGAAAACAAAAACTAATCCATTTTGGAAATAGACGTGTGGTTGCCTCGAATTGAGGGTGGAGGAAGGGTGGTCAGCGAAGAGGTACAAGGACACCTTTGAAGACAATGAAAATATATTTGTCTTGATTTTGTCAGTGGTTTTATGAGTGTATATGTCTTTAAAACTCATCAAGTTGTGCACTTTGAATGGAAAGTTTATTGCATGTAAATTATTCCTTAATAAGGTTGGTAAAAACACAAAGACCAAACTATAAGAAATGCTTATCACAACAATATAACACATTTGATTATTTCTTACATTTTTTAAGAGTTCCAACAAATGAGTATGAAAAATAAGTGATTCAATAAGCAAACGAGTAAAATATATTTAAAATCATTTATAGAAAATATAGTATGTATGGCATTTTAAGAAGTACTCCTTTTGCTCATTAGTTAAAAAAATACAAATAAAAACTATGAGATACCATATTAAATTGTTCACTGAATTGGCAAAATTAAAGGTTGATGATGCTCCAGAGAGTGGGAGAGCCAGTCTCATACACTGCACATTATAAACTGGTGCCGCTTTTCTGAATGGCAATTTGGCAATAGCCATACAAATTGAATGTCCAGAGGCTTTGACCCAGAAATTCTACAGCTGGGGAATATATTATCAAATTTACCATATACATATGCAGAGATGTTCATGGAGACATTGCTTGTAACACCAAAAATCGGAAACAACATGGAGTCAATAAAAGACTAGTTATGCAACGTATGGCACATTAAGTGATAGAATACTATTTTGTCATTGAAAAGAACGTGGCTCATTAATACGTATTAACATGAAAAAAATCAGTAAATGATGTTATTAAGTAAAACAAAAACAAAGCAAAGCAAAACAAAACAAACAAGCCCTACAAAATGCATATAGTGTAATTTGGGTAAAGCAAAAGAGATATACATATATTGATATTTTATTATATATATTTGTATGTTTATATACGTGAGCATATGTGTATGTATATACATACAAATATGTATTTTACTATATATTTTTACTATATATTTCTATGTATATACTATATATTTTACTGTATATATTTGTATGTATATACATATGTGTGAGCATATACATATATTTGTATATATATACCACTTATATGGGGTGTGAGCATACTTATACATATACAAATACATTACATTGATAGAAACATCTTCAAGAAACACATACACATACACACTATTAATTGTAGTTACTTTGGCAGACAGAAATGATGAGAGGAAGGGAGTTCTAGTTCAACAAATCCACCCGTACTCTGAGTTACAAAGTTTTTCTTCCAAATTTTCTTCTAATTATGTGACAATCATTTCACTTTTAATTATTTAATTCATATGTAATTTAGGATTGTATATAGTATAGCAAGTAGGAATTCAGTTTTATATAAATAATTATATTCACAGGTATTCCACCCTATTGTCATTCAAAACTTCTACTGAATTTTAATTTTTAAAAACTTCTTCAATTTATATTTTTTACTCTTTTTTTTCTCTTTGAGACAAAGTCTCACTCTGTTGCCCAGGCTTGAGTGCAGTGGCAAGATCATGACTCACTGCAGCCTTGACCTACTAGGCTCAAGCAATCCTCCCATCTCAGCCTCCCAAGTAGCTGAGACTACAGGTGTGCAGGTGTGCACCACCACGCCCAGATGTTTTGAATTTTTTGTAGAGACAGGTTTTTGCCATGTTGCCCAGGCTATGTTTTGACTTTTAAAATAATTCTAGTCTTGTTTCACAGATGCACTATTAGATCATCTTTGAGAATACTAATTAGAATTATAAAATATCTTGGGGATTAGGTTATCAGTTTATTCTGGTCCCTTCCATGATACAGGTTTTTTCCTTGTGTTTCTCTTTTATGATACAGGCTTTCCTTACACATTCAGTGGGCCTTGGGGATTCTATCACACATCTGAAGGACAGAAGCCTGGGTAGTAGCTGTGTGGATCCCTGGCAAACTTCTCAGAGAAAGCAGGTAGGGAGGCATCGATGATCGCTCTGCTGCCCACCCCATAAATGCCAGAGTGGGAAGAACTTTAATCTAAGGTGCTTCCACTCATTCACATTCCCTGTGTTCAGGGGTTCATACTGATTTTTTATTTTTTATTTTTTATTTTTTTCAAAAGAGAAGAGAGTATTTCTCTGATCTTTTGCCCTGAGGGTAATTGCTAGGATGCCTATGCTCCACCTCTGGAGGTTGTAGAGGGAGGTAGTTCAGACTTTTAATTATTTCCTCTTTCTTTAGCTACATATCTCACTTCCGCTCTCTAGAGTGAATCTCTCTGGCCTTCTCCAGGAAAGATTGTCTTTTCTACCCCTTCGGAGCCCTCCGTGTGAATTCTAGGCTGTGGCTTTCTCCACTTGGTTTCATTTGTTATTGTTCTTAGACTCATTTTTAATTTCAGAAATGTATAGATGTCTTTATATGCTATATCACTCCTCCTATTCTCTTTGCTTTGGAAATGGAAGAGTTCCCTGATACCCCTGGCAGGATGTGCAACAGGGGTGTGGCTCACCTGTTCGGTCATTGCCACTGCTCAGAACCCTTATGGGACAGAGAGCATGCAGACAGACAGGTGAAGGAGGCCAAGTGGGCATGTGTTACAGCGTGCCTGTTTAGCCTTGCCGTTTAGCCTAGCCATTTGCCCACGACTTGAGTATTAACCAACTCAATGGACCCTCTGCCTTTCTGCAAGGGCAGGGGCCAGTGGTTTGACAGCCTTCTGTATCCCGAGCTCTTGTCCAGTGTCCCGGAAAAACTGGGTCATACACAGACTCGAAGAATGAATGCAGGAGATTCATTGAGAGGTGGAGGTGGCTCTCAATAGGATGAATGGGGAGGCAGAAGGTGGGGATGGAGTGGAAAAGTGATCTTCCCCAGGAGTTGGGCCATCCAGCAACCAAACTCCTCTCTGACCAGCCCCAGCCAAACTCCTTTCAGCATTCAGATATTCCTCCTCTTCTCTCTTTCTCTGCTGTGTCATTTCACCGTTTGTCTGCTTCTCTCACCTCCTCATCTGCTGGTATGCTCTGGACCCTGGGGTCTAGGGTCTATTGGATACAGGATAGGGGGCATGATGGGCCAAAGGCAACTTTTTGGTGAGAAAACAGGAATGCCTGTTTTCATGTATGGCCATGGATATCCAGCTTTAGGGTGGGGCTTTTGCTGGTGGACTGCCCTCTTCTGCCCAGTATTTCCCTGTCTCCTATCCATATCATTTTTATGGTGTATCATTTTATCTCAGGTGTATACCTTTACTGTAACTTTAATTTGAAGGAGTAGGAAGTAAATGCACTTTCTCAATTAATCACCCGGAAGCCCAAGAACTAAGTGTTAAGTCAAGCAGTGTTGGCTATCATTGGAGACAGCATCATTATGTGGTGGTGAGAGGCGTCCAGGAGATATTACCAAAAAGCTTCTATTAAAATAAAAGACTGGGGCAAAAAAGACAAAATATCACTGCCTTGGGGGTGTCACCGGAAACCCATGGAAGAACAGTTTATTTGTATTGATGGGAGTGGAATCCAAATTTTAAGAGTATGAGAAGTTAGTAATGTCCACCCATGAGTGGCAACTTTAAGTGATCAAGCTTGTCCCTAAATACCAGCGGACACACTGATTGCAAACCTTACTTCTGACCCCTCTTTTTGAACCCTTTCTAAGTTGCCTTTTCCCTTCTTGAGACCTCCCAGATACTGATTTGAAGCTTGTTTTTCCATTTTTATTTTGCTCAGTATATAGGCAAACGCATCCTAGATCCAGGTTCTATTTTGTCCACTACTACCATAGGGTAAATCTGATATTCATCTACCTCTGCCTCCCCTGCGACCGCACACCACACACAAGCTGATCAGGCTGGCACTCTTACCCATCTGGTTCTGGCCTCATGAGAGACAAGTGAGGAAAGTGTGAAGCAGTGAAAAAAGAGTAAGTATAGGTGTAAATACATCAGAGTAATAATGTGATTATAATCTCCTTAAGGGCAGCAAGAAGGTCTTGTTTTTCTTTACACCCTTAAGAACTGATCAAGCACAATAAGCACTAATTAAGCTGAATTCAATTGAATAGAGCATTTTCTGCCTCTGTAGTACTTAAAAGCACCAATAACGTAATCCTCTCAGCACAGCTACAAGGCAGGCAATTATAAATGCTTCTCATCCTAGATACTGAGAAAAGGCAGAACACATATTCTTCAATTTGAGGTTATCTCATACATCCTAATGTGTTTTTTAGCAAACAACATTAAATATAACCATTGTTCTGTTTTTATTCATTTATTCCACAGATGCTTATGGAGTACCCATCATGATTCATCACTGCTGTGGCACTGAGAATACAGCAGTGTAAACAAACAAACAAACAAACAAAATCCCTGTCATTGTGGAGCTTACATTGTGTTTAGATATAGGTGATCCATGCAACACCAAAATGGCAGCTTTTTACACATTTTCAAATTATTTCAATGCTTTTATTTTGAAGGGAAAGGGATTAACTGATCCTTAGACAAAAAAGAATCCACAAAGCTGTGCCTCTTACCCATGATCACAAATTGTGAGGCTTTGCAAGCAAAGTTGTCATGCTTAGTGATGGGCACCAGATTAGTGTCCCAAGAGAAAGGTAAAATTCTTGAGGAGGATAACTGTGCCTACAATCTCCATCCTTCAGGGCTGTCCATGGTGCCCATGATGTTTAGTACCAAATCAACTCATTAATATAGGTTTTGTAGATGTCTACAAGCTAGAACAACAGAGAGCAATGACTGACTTAATACTGCCAAGTTAATGACCTGGTTCTCCACATGGCCCAATATGCGATCTAATCTTGGAGAACTGTGATTCAAAGTGGCTGTAAGGGCTGCAGAAAATAGCCCAGATTTTTATTTACTCTGTTAAACTTTATTTGGCTTTATCTCATCCTTGTAAATTTACACGGATTATCAGTGATCCAGTCACAGTCATAGCTACTAGATTATACAAATTAAATCAAAATTGCCCAATAACCTAACCCGTCTCATGCTGCACAGCTTACACGCTTCCTATTTCTCACAAATGTACAAATTTAAAGAGAACTCATTAAAATTAACCAGAAATAGACTTTTAAAAGAATCATATTTTTTCTCTATACCGTTTTAATTTGTGTCAGTCATACTGCACCCAAAAACAATTAACTCATAAAATACAGTGGCTCTAAAGTTATATTAGCTTTTATCTCTACTCTTATTGTGTTTACTTTCAAAAATATGAAACCATAAATCATAAATAATAGACTTATCTTATGAAAATGAAATGTCACTCTGTTTATTTGGCTCCCAATCATGGCAGAAATAAATAAGGAGATGGAGGGAAAGATGAATCAGATCATACAGGGTGATGCATTCCCTTTTTCCATTTGTCTTATCATGTCAGCTCACATCCTGCAAAAATGTTGCCATTAAATTGTAAGGAGGAAAATCTATCAATATAATCTTGGAGGCAACTACAAATTTCATCAACTGAGAACAAGGGTGACTAATAAACTCCAACAAGAATTAAGAATCTGTTCAAGAAGCAGAATACACGTTGATGTATTGTTTGAAATTACGACTATCATTCCCTAAAAAGTCTATTCATATCATGCTCTTTAGATGTCTGAATTTGGCCAACAGTTCTCAGAAACCAAGCAAAGGTGATCACACAAGTAGAATGTATTAATTGCATCTCCCATGGTGGAGGGGCAGGCAGGGCTTGGGAGACTGGCATTACATATACATCAGGCAAAAGAGCAAGAAATGGAAGAAAATAAGGGTAGCTGAGGACATATTCTCTCGCTTCTCTTTGCTTGCTGGTACGTGACCATCTGTTTCCCATCCATAGGAAATAAATAATGCAATTAGAGTAGGAATTCGGGTGGGTAAAGGAAATAGCTGTGTATTTTTCACATCTTGTTTTGTTTTGTTTTTAAGAGATGGGGTCTTGCTATGTTGCTCAAGCTAGTCTTGAACTCCTGGACTCAAGCAATCCTCCTGCCTCAGCCTCCTGATTAGCTGAAACTACAGGGTGTGTGTCATGGAACTGGGCAGAGTAGCAGATCCAGATAAAATAAACTTCTTGTATCTTAGAATGCTGGAGGATAGGATTCTCTTCTGTCATGGTCACGGCATGCCAGAAGCATTGAGTTATATTCCAGACACCTGGATAGGTCTATATGAGGTTCAGGGACTTGTAAAAGAGCCCTGGGCTAGTTAACACTTTATGGGGAGACCCATCTAATGGAATGAGATTCCTCATTCCTCTGTCAACATGCCAGATGGACAACAGGGTAATGTGGTCCCTGAAAGAAAATCAGCAAAATGAAGAAACAAATCTGGCAGAGTGGACTGATCTAAGAGTTAAAGCAGGACGGGCGGATCACGAGGTCAGGAGATCGATACCATCCTGGCTAACACGGTGAAACCCTGTCTCTACTAAAAAATACAAAAAACTAGCCAGGCGAGGTGGCAGGCGCCTGTAGTCCCAGCTACTCCCGAGGCTGAGGCAGGAGAATGGCATAAACCCAGGAGGCGGAGCTTGCAGTGAGCTGAGATCCGGCCACTGCACTCCAGCCTGGGCGACAGAGCAAGACTCTGTCTCAAAAAAAAAAAAAGAGTTAAAGGAGAATTTGCAAGAGACCGATGATTCCAAATCACCATGACTCCCATCTCATCATCTCTTTCTTCCCCTCCCAGAAAGTGTGGGTAAACTCTAAGCAGGCAAGAAAAATGGCAGAGACTAGTCATTCTTAAATCTTAAGGAACATAAGAATTAACTGGGGCTTTCGTTAAAAATACAGATTCTGATTAAATAGGTCAGGGAGCAACGGGAGAGGAGGGCTGAGGGTGAGTACTTTTCATACTTCCCAAGTGATGCTAATGTTGCTGGTACATAGACCACACTCTGAGTGACAAGGGTCAAGAAGATTGCTGGGTCACTTAGGATAATCCATTAACTGTTGGGACCCTCTGTGAAATGCTGTCATAAAAGCAGGAAGGATTTTCCTTGGGCTAGAAAGTAGAAGACCTACAGTGGTCATGAATGCAGAGGACTACACTGCTGAAGGCAGCTGGGAGACATGAATGGTGGGTAGTTCACAGAAGATCTGTAGAAAAGAAAATGGGTGAGGGCTCAAGACTCAGTGTCAAAATGACTTGAGTTAGACTTCATCTTCCTAGTTATCTTAGGCAAGCTGTTCCATCTCTTTGAGTCTGTTTCTTCATCTCAATATAAAATGTGATAATAATTGTACTTGCTGTCAGTGATTGTTGTTGATTGTTGTGAGGATTAAATGAGGTAATACAGGGACAATTCTGGTACCTACTGAGCGCACAAGAATGCAGTTGTTGGTTATTTGTCTTTTGACTCTCAACTTCATTTTCAACCTTCCTGCCTGAAAGCAATGCTACCCCCTGGCCAGCTAGTTTCTGTTTAACCTCTTCCTCCAATATTGGGAGATATTGGAGGAAGAGTAAAAGTTAGGAGAAACAATAAATCATTTTTTTCTTCCTTTTCTTTTTTCCGGCTCTGGAAGTGACAGCAGTCAAATCCCAAAAGCCTTAGAAACGTGAGCTCATTGACTCTGATTGCAGCAGCTGCTGCCGCAGTGAAAATGGCAAGCAAATGTAGGTGACTGCCAGGTGCTGCATTCGTGCATGGTTATGGCAGCTGCAGCAGCAGAAACAAGTAACTGTGGATTCCAGAAGTCTCCGCAGCATCAGCAACACTGGGCTCCAGGGTTCCTGAGGGTCAGCAGCAGTGCAGGCTTCTGGCTTGCTGCAGAGCACAGTGGTAGTGGTTTGGATAACAGCTGTGACACTAAACACTGCAGCACTCTCAGCAGCACAGCCCTTGTGGGTTCCGTGAAACACCACTGTCTCTTTTGTCCCTTGGCTCTAGGTGGGTAGAGGCTGCTCAGGTACTAATCTCCAAATAACATCTCATCGCTTCCCTTCTTGATTCCCTAGTCCTTCCAATACTTTTGTAAATAATTTACTTTGTTCAATTCTCTTTGTTTAAAATAACCAGAGTTATTTCTATTTTCCTGGCGAGACACTGATAAGGACTTATTATTGACAATGATGATGTTATTGGGCTGGAGTGAGGTGGGCAAGAGAAGTGCCCGTGGCTATTGAATCTTGGTCCATAGGAGGTTTGTAGCCTGAAATCACATTTTGTCCTTCCCCCTCTCCTCTCAAACCCTGCCCTAAAAACACACACACATCCAGATGTTATAATTCCAAGATTTCTGGTTATAATGGCAGATTTTTGAAATCAAACATGTGATATCGGAATTAAAATAATAGAAAGACTGGTAAATAGAATTACAAAATTGTCCCACAAAACTTAATAAAATAAGAAATGAAAAAATTTTGAAAATAAAGGAAATTTGAGAACCAGTCAGGAGTCCAAGCATCCAAATCATGAGTCTCAGAGTGAGAGAACAAAAAATAAAGAAAGGAGCAGAAATTACAAAAAATAATATGAAAAAAATTTGCAGACCTGAAGGGCATGAGTTTCCAGATTGTAAGATTTCCCTGTGTACCTAGATCAATAAATGAAGACACAATCATATAAACAACACCAAGGGACACAATTATTAAATTGCAGGAAGTCCTGTTAAAGAGAAGTTCTGAAATCTTTCAGAGAAAAAATATATCATATACAAAAGATTAGAGATTATAATGACATTGAACTTCTTGGAGCAGCACTGGAAGCCAGCAAGCACTGGGATAACTAACTCACTTGGAAGCTAAACAGGAAATAATTTTGAAAATTATTTTAATTTTATATAATATTCTTATATATATTTACTATGTTAATTATTTTACACATAAACTAAATTGCAAATCCAGTATGAGAGTAGAGACCATAAATCCAGTGCAATGGCTGTCTTTTGATGCAGAAGATCTCAGAAAGTGTTCCTTCAACTGGCCCTTTCTAGAAACCACTAGAGGTTTTACTGAAATAAATCAGAGAGTAAAACAAGAGAAAAAAAACACCTGGTATCTAGGGGAAAATGTATTGCCTTACTTTGGATGGTACAGGAGCAGGCTCAGAGATGGGGATTTGAGCGTCAGCAGGGTGATGGAAGAAGTGCAACGGGGAAGCAACGGCAACCAACAAGGAGCGCGTTGTCAAGCAAGGCACCACTGTGGGCAATCAGAGTTTGATTCTGCTGGGGAACTTCCGGGAAACAGGGCAGAACACATGGCTCAGAATTATCCCTTTCAAAGGACAAGAAAGATAGGTTTATATCCATCTTGTCCATCATTTGTTCAGAGCTATTCCCCGAGGGGGTTAATTCTCAGGTGCTTTCAACCCCCTTATGTGAGTGGGCAAGGCAGGCCCTAGGGGGCAAAGAAAGTCCTCAAGATAAAAAATCCAGGTGCCAGCAGTTGGAAGCTGGACAGATATGTGCACCAGGCACCATCAGTGACACACATCAATCCACTCACATTCCATAAGTGAGAACTAGCCATAAGGGCCCACCTAGGTGCAAAAGAAGTTGGGACATGTAGTCCTGGCAAGAGAGCCTTTTTCCCCAACAACTTTCGACTGTGGGAAATCGGGTGTGGGGTGCAGTGGGGCAGGGTGTCAGTCATTGATGAGCAGCTATCTTCTGCCACAGCTAATTTATTCTTTTATCCACTGACAGCCACTAAAATGGAACTAGTGCCACTGGGAGGTATCCAATATCATCCTGACTCTCAGTTTTTTCCTTCTAAGTTGATTTTGTTTCATCAGAAGATGCAACTAATGACATAGCACTTTTTCTCACTCCGAGCTCTAGTTAGCCTCAAGAAGTGTATGTAAATCCCAGGAACCCATTTAATTCAATTTAGTTTAATTCAACAAATATTTAGAGTCCCTTCTGTGTTGCAGGCCTTGGAAATATGATGATAAATAGGACACTTTGTCACCTTCTAAATTCGAAGTGCATGATTAGTTCTAAATTCGAACTAATCATTCCAAGTGGTGTCTAACACTGGTGCCATACTCTATTTAGCTTCATGTGTCTCAGGACATTTTTTGGGGGGGAATATAGGTGATCCCTAATTATCAAAATAATGCCACGATTTTCAGCACAACATCTAAAATCTCCTATGCAGGAAAACTACTCATCTGCCAGTACCCAGATCAAACGTCATCTTTGATAAACCTGCTCCCAGGAATTCCAAATGCAATTACTAACTTCCTTCTAGGTGCTCCATAGTACTCTGCGTTCTGGATTGTATTTTAGTTATATTGTTGCTTCAAAATTTTCTCCACAAAAAAAAAAACAAAAACCCTTTAAGCTCCTCTAGGCCAGGAACTTACCTGTGCTTCGTTGTTTTCCAAGCACCTAGCATAAAGTATATATAATGTATATCCTTATATGGATTATAAATGAATGAAGTAGAATTCACCATTTTTTTTTAAGTTGATACTTGGAATCAATCAGTAACTACTGTTAGAAATTCACCTAGATCTTGATGCTGGACATTTTATTAGAAAAGGTTGCATTTTAAAATGTTTTCTGTAGGTGTCTATGAAGAATGCTCTCTGTAAGGCATTTTACTTAGTTGCTAGTACCATTCATCTGTGACTATTTAATGCCAATTGATAATGAATAATGGATGCTAGATTATGATGATTAATATATCGGGCACTTTAGTTTAGAAACCTAGCAGTTATATACAGAAAAATACTCCCTAAAAGTTAGCGATCTCATACTGGAAATTCTGGGTCCTTACCCAGCTCTACTACTCAATGGTTATTTGACCTTAGCAAGTTATTTAACTCCCTTCAGCCCCCATTTCCTCTTCCATAAAATGCAGAGGATAATAGTTATACAGTCGTAGTAAGAATTTAAAAACTGTAAATCTTTTTTAACTATGCAAAACTGCTCAAATGTGTTTAGCTCCTGTGCTGGGAGTTAAACCAAGAAATATCTGACATAATCTCTCTTAAGCAGCTTATAGTTGTGTTACACATCAACATGAGAAAGACAAATAGCTCTTTAGAGAACTCTACAAAGGGTACAAGCATTCAGGTTGCAGAAAAAGAAATCTAAGTGGCCAAAACCACATGAAAAGACACACAGTCTCACTCTAAATTTTAAAAAAGCAAATCAAAACAATGAAATCGTTTTTTCACTGACTAGATTAGAAAAAGTTAACAATTTTATAATACTTAAGTGTCCATGATGATGTGTAAAAGGAGACACATTCAAACACTGTTGAAGGAAACAAAATCAGCACAAATAATTTAAAGAAGAAGTTAGCATAGCTGTCAAAACACCAACCTGTTTTAAGAGTCGATACCCTTGATCCACAGTTCTACTGCTGGGAATTTATCTTTTGGAGATACTCAGAAATAATAATCTATGTAAAAGGTTATTCATGACATCATTAATAACAAAAACTGCTAGCAATTTGAATGCCTATCAGTCAGGAGTAGCTTAAATAAATAACGACTCTTGCAAACAATAAATCAAGCACTCCTCAGACATTAAAAACAATTAGCTATCTCTATGTATGTGTACAGGTTGTGGTAACAGTAACTACTGACACTGATCTCAAAATTTCAGTGTCTAAACATAATGAAATTTGATGTTTTTACTCATGTTATAGCCCAAATGCAAGTGCTCTGGTCACAGGTTAGGGAGTTCAAGGGTATGTGCTCACCTCAGTCCTGCAGACATCCAGGTTGATGGAGGCTATACCATCTTCAACATCTGGATTCCACGGTCACCCTTATCATCAACATCCTGCTGACAGATAGAAAATGGGGAGATGATTATTCATGGATATTTTTATGGACCTTATCTGGAAGAGGCACACATCACTTCCACTCCCATTCTACTGCCTAGAATTCACTCAGTTGGCCACACCTAACTGATAGGGAGTATTAGAAGTATGGTCCATTGTGAACCTAGGAAGGCTTTGATGATAAAGACCAACTGACAAGGTCTGCCATGATATTTTAATGTCTGTCAACTTTGAAGATACAGAGTTAAGAAAAAAATGCAATGTACAGAACAGCATATGCACATATGTGCGTATGTGTATAGATCCCATGTCTTCAGATTTTAAAAGGCATATGACAGTATGCCACCATGTTTTTAGAAGGGCATATACAGATATGTATATTCTGTTTTTATATACGTATACTCAAGAAAATAACAAGTGGTTATTTTGATGAGTGAGACTAAGGTTGTGGTGAGGAAAGAGACTTCACTCTTTCTTACACTTTTCCTTTTGGTTACATTTTTAAAAATTATGTGTATATGACTTGTATTTTAAAAAATGCTTTTAAGCAATGACAAAAATATCCCACTATAGACACATGACTACTATACCCATCTTAATTATAACATAATTCATTGATAAATGGAAGCCAGATCCATCTATCTATGGGGAAAGTGCTTCATAAATATCGAACAAAGAATAAATTAATGAAAGAATTGTATAAATGATATAAAGGTAAACAAATTCAACTAAGTGAATAATCACTAGGTGTTGTGATTGTCATGGAAGCCTTCTTGAAGAATACTGGATGCAAATTAGGTCTTGAAGTATGCCTTGATTTGGAACAGTTAACTTTTATATGAATACTGAAACAGAGTGTTGGGAAGCAGGAATATCCAAGCCCTAGAAAAAAAATTTTTAAAAAGACACAGGCCGCATTCTGTATTTCTAGAACCATCTTGTGTTCACCAAGTTTAAATTGTCCATTACTTGGTTTCTCTGTTTCACAGCCTTTAGAACATTATATCCTACTCTGTTGTTTTATTTTATTTTATTTTTGGCCCTCAATATGACCAAGATTTTTCATTCTTGTCCTGTTTGCTAGGTACCTTCTCATTTGTTATTTCTCGTCATCCCCTGGGCCTCCACTACCTCTTATATAAGACTTCCTGCCTTTATAGGCATCATCTTTCTGTGGTCCATTACCAGGAAAGGAGCTTTGGGACTTCCACCTTCACTGCTTTCTCTTGCCTTCAAACCTCCTGCTTGTAATCATGTGAGTAATGCAATTTTGCTGAAAGAGGTATATTTTCCTTCACTTCAGAAACCTTTGTTTTGTGTACCATAGTTAAAAAAATATGCACAGGGTTATGACTGTTGTATTTTATCAGCTAGAAGTAAGGAAATTATGTGGGGAGGAATGCTGGCTTGTAAAAGATATTATACTGCTTTCTGCTTTTGCTCTATATCCTGCAGGTAAACTGACTGATATTTTAATTTCCTCAGACTCTTTTGAAAGCTCTCTAAATGAATGTTCTGAAGAAAATATATAACTTTGGTTATCATACTTTATGGTTATTACTGTGTACACATTAAATGTGAATTAATGCAATAAAACAGTACATTTCACATAAAAATACTATGAATTCCACTGCTGCCACTGACATAACACATGTATCAATGTAATTATGGGTTACAAATCTTTGCCAAGAGAGGAAGTAACATTTATTTGATATTCACTTATTGTGAGAATTCAAAACAAGTAAGGCACTTTGATACTGCACTTGTACCTGATCCTTTTCCGTTACTTGAGGTCCCTTTTAGGAAATTAGCATTTGCTTTAGACTTATCTTTAGTTTGATAACAGGTAGTGGTACTGGAAATGTTTAGGTAAGACTGACATCAGCGACAATCCACGTACCACTAGAAATGAATAATTCTCACCACTGAAATGTATGGAGATTCTGATATCTTCCCCCGATATAATCAATGTTTACAAGGTATTTACAGTCTTAATACTACACTAGATAGACAAATAATATGGACATTACAGCAAATTGTTACATGCTAGCTACTCTCTACAACAGACACTAACAATAAATTCATTTACAGACATTTGATTTGGAACTTTTGGGTGTATATATACACATATATACTAATTCTACTTTAAATAAGCTATCTGAACTTCATTAAAAATAGTGTTTATCAGTAAGTGAATTTCACACATTTTGAGGAAAGGAAAAAAAGCTCAGGCAATATTTAGAATTGTAAACTATAAGATCATAAAGATTATTCTTTAGAGGCAAACCCTAACTACGGAAAAATTTCATATCCCCTACAGCACCTAGGACAAAATGTGAATACTAGTAAGTACTAACTGGCATGATTTCTCAGAACTTCAATTTTTACTCCCTGCTACAGCTAGTTTACTTTACCAAAACTTAGCCAACTGTGGGTATGAATATGAGGGCACATATGTATGTACACATGCCCCACAAGGAAAGGAGCATAGTATATTATACCAGAAGTTGTCTCTTCTAATTACATGTTTGTCCACATAAGTCATCTTTCTCCCATCTCCTTCACCTCCATCATCCTCGCTAATAGTGTACTTCTCTATTTTCAGGCACTGGGCAGGCACGTAAAAATTCTGGACAATGTAATATAAGCGAGTATCTTCTGAGAAAGAAGTTTCCTCTTTAATAAGAGAGGGGTTACATAAGGAAAAGTGCTCTTTGCAACATAACCTTCTATGTCCTGCCTTTGAATCTGTGTCAAATGGAACTGTGGTGCTTTCAACTACGGCTGCTATCTTGAAACAGAAAGACCAAGAGACATCAACCCAGCATCTTGACATTGTTCAGTCCCAAAGTCATCCAGCAGCTGCCTGCCTCTGGGTTTCTTAGTACACAAAACAAGTAGATGATTCTTTTTATACACTATTGCTGTTTTGTAAAACATTATTTAAGTATCTATTTGAAGTTTCTGGTAATTCCATAAATTGAAACCAGCCAGCTGGGTTGTGTGATAATTTTTCTAGCAGTGTTCAGATGAGTCAGTAAAGATGTGAGGAAAGGGAAAGTTTGAGTTCAACAGGGACTGGGGTTCTATTGGGTAAGTACAGTAAAGGGAGAAGGAAACAGGGAGTTGAGAGTGTTTGCAGAAAAGGTGATTCTAATGGGAATCAGGGAATGTAAGCAAGATAAAGAGGAAAGTCAATATTGAGAGGTTAAATTAGGTCTTAATGAGGTCAGAGAACTCTTGCAGAGGGTATATTGGAGTGAATGGATTGGAAATATAGGAGAGGGTGGTTAGACACTACAATGCTTGAAACTGGAATAACAAATGGAGGCATTACAGATGATGAGAAGTCAGAAAACCACTTTGGAGATAGGGAGGTCAAAGTCCAGAGAGATCAAGTTAACATAAAAGAGAATGAAAACACAGACACACACACACACACACACACACACACACACACACACACGATCTTATTCATAAGTGGATAATATATTTAAACATTCTTATGCCATCTTCCCTTACATCCATTTCCCCCATTCTCTGCCTGTTCTGTGACCTGTGAGGCTGATATCTATAAGCTGCATCACTCAGGTACCCTGCTCCTGTGGCTGTGGTTGGGTTTGACCAAGGAAAGTTGAGGGGAAAAGAAAGTTGGAGTATTTCTTCCCCTCCCCTATCCCTTCTTGACTGTGGTTCTAGCAGTCGCTGAGTACCAGGGTTACAGTTCCTGATGGAGGTGAGCGTTCTTCTCTCAGAGCTCTAAGCCATCTGCAGGCTCCTATAACACATCGCCCTTATCATTGTGCCTTGTAGCCCAGTGGCAACAATGACTTCATGCAGCCTTCATTCCCCATTTGTTCTCTTCATCTACATTATATCCCTCCAAATATTTTCTTAATTTAACTTTCTTCAATTAAACTTTTTGAACGTGGTACATATTTTCTTCAGGACCCAGGCTATTTCAGTCAATTTCACAAATTGACTGTGAAAAAGTTTACACGATTTAATTTACAAGAGTCAACAATAGAAGAAAAAATCCTAAGGAAAGTGTCAAATGTTTTGATACCTAATATAAACTAAAGAGAGAGTAAACAATATTTTGGATTATAATTGAACTGTGGAGTTTTTAGAATTAGAATTATCTTTGACAATTAAAACCCAATCTAAATGCTTCATATTTTAACTATTTTTTCAATATAGAGAGGTTAAATGGAAAATTTTGCATCATGTAGACAATACTGTTTTAATTTGCTCAGATGACCTTTGTGAAATGTGAAACCTCACAACCTTCTCATTCCCAACCTAATTTTATCTGGCAAAATAAACTGTATTATTTTTGAAGTAGAACTTACAAAATCTAAAATTTTACTCACTGAATAAAAAAGATACACTGAAACTGCTGATCTTTTAACTTACCCTAATTTCTACATCAATTGCTTCTTTCCTTTGAGTTATTTCTGGAACTCCTAGATTCATATTTAAAGATCATCTAAAATTTCTTTAATTTACCATTTTACAAAATAATACTGATTACAGATGATTTTATAACAGTAATGCAATATTACCCAGAGGCCCATGGAAAGACATAGTTACACGTGATCCTATGCAGCTACTCAAGGTTGTTATAGCTCCACAGGAGATACCTCTATAAAGATAAAGCTCTGATAGGAATATTTACTTATATTAGGAGACAGAAGAATAAGTACCACATGCCTTATCTTTTCTATTTGTACAAGCAGCAGAGAATATTTAATGACAAACATTCTTATTTCCATTTGTCACACAATGCTTTTAACAGTGTATTATCATCAGCTCATATACCGAGAGGTTGCCATTGATGTTATGTGTCAGGAAGATGCTTTTCTGATGACCTTTAAATACCACAATCCCAAGTGATGATGCAGAATGACGTTCTTTTATCCCAGACCTTCTTTAAAAAATTCAAATGCTTTGGGGTATGTCATTGGGCCAATGACGCAGTGTTATATCTTTTGCAAGATGTTAGAGGAAGGAAAGGCTGTTAAACCTTGAATGTCAATTGTTACCTTTACTAAGCTATTTTTACCTTACCTATTCGTAACATTTTTCTTCTAAAGAGCACAAAGACTGTATGCAAAAGCGTGCAAAGGACCCTCAATATTCCAAATTATTGAGAGAAGGTGGATATTTTTTTCTTTTGGGTCAGGGGATTTGTGCAGAAATACGAAAGCAGTTGAAAACAAATCATCTCCTATGATGATCTCAATGAGGAAAAATTTTAAGCTAGACTGTCCCATCTGGCACGTGCAACGTTTCACAGATGAATCTATGACACTCATCAAACCACACTCAGATCAGATTCTGATACTCCCAAAAGGTGACTTTGATATTGAGTCAACTGTCAGTACAAACATATCACTTGAGAGGGGTATTTTTCCCACATCATTTGTTTAAGTCATGGGATAATCAAAAAGGTTGATTTTCGTTCTTCCAAAATCCTTATTTCCATTATTTCCCAGAATTCTTCTCAGGGAAGATACTGTGTGTATTTGAAAAAGATCCTTTGTTAAATTAAAGTTGAGAGAAAACCCAAAAGGCAAACTAGAAACACTACATGTTCAACAAATGTCTTCTAAGAAGTAGAGAAGGGATCTTATAACTAAGGGGCATTATAATTGCTGAGCGCTGTGTTCGGTGGGGCTTATGTATACTGGAATAGATCAGAATTTACCAACTCAATAGGGAAGACTATAAGCATTTTCTACGGGTTGAACGGGTCCCCTCCAATATTTAGATGTTGCCAATGCTATAGCCTTAAGAGGTAGGGCCTTTAAGAGGTGATTAGGCCATGAGGGAGGAGCCCTCATAAATGTGATTTAGGTCTGTGTGCAAGAGGCTTCATGCAACACTCAGCCTGCTGGCTCACTGGCTTCCATGTGAAGACACTTCGTTCCCTCCAGAGGATGCAACATCGAGGCACAATCTTAGGAAAAGAAAGCAATCTTCACTAATCCTGCTGGCACCTTGATTTTGGAATTCCCAGTTCCCAGAACTGTAAGAAAATAAACTCTTATAGTTTGTAAATTACCCAGCCTAGGTATTTTGTTATAGCAGCACAAAATAGTTAAGACATTGCTTAAATGAAATGCAGGAAATAAGAAGGGACTATGAAAGACAGATGTTTAATGGGATTTGTGAAGACCATGAACAATATAATGTGAATATCATTGTAATGTGCAATGTAAACCCTCTCCTCTCCTATGAAATCAACATAATATTTTGCACTACTTAATAACAATATTGGTGTGATTGAGTTATCCAAGGGGAATGTAAGGAATAGTGGATGCAAGGAAAAAGTAGAGATATTTCAACATTTGAAAAATTTTTTGATAAAGAAAGGGGCTCACTTCTTCAGGAACATTTTCTCTGCTTTTCTGTGCTAAGTAAGAAGTGTTTACTTTCTTCCATTTTCGTGATGGTACAAGGAACTTCTAGTTTCTACTTGGGATGTAGAAATCTGGAAGGAACTATGCCTTCAAGCTTACAACAACAATGAAAAAAGTGAAACAATCTGCAAGTTAATGACATTACTTGAATGCATCAAAAAGCTGATATTGCTGGAAACCAACCATTCAAAATATAAGGAGAGGCAGATGCTTGTTGGGAGAGATGAAATGTGAGTACTTGCTTATCTGGGGCAGACACAGTTGGATATAAGTAAGAATAATTGGGCTAGAATAGTTAACAAACTGGTGGAAGCTGAGTAGGGATTGTTGAGAGATTGTGGAACCATAAGACATGAAACTACAGCAGTCCTCCATTATCTACAAGGGATATGTTCCAAGACCCCCAGTAGATGCCTGAAACCACAGATAGTGCTAAACCCTATATATACTATGTTTTTCCTACACATACATACCTATACATACAAGTTTAATTTATAGATTAGGTACAGTTGTGTTTAACAACTAATAATAGAAGAATTATAACAATATACTATAATAACAGTTACACAAATATGGTCTCTCTATATGTAGATATAAATATATTCAGACCATGGTTGATTATGGGTAACTGAAACCAAAAAAAAGTGAAACCACAGATAAGGACTACTCTATAGGGGAATTCAGACTCTCTTTCTTGCAAACTTTTCTCCGTAGATCTCATAGCTTCTCAAAAAAGATTGGTACGAGTCTCAAGAGAGCATGCCTAATGGTGTAACTGTGAAGTTCTGAGAGAGGAAAACAGCAGCCACTGTGGGAAAAACATATATCCAATCATATATCTCCTATCTCCTTTATGGGAAAAAAAGCCATAATCTATGGAGTGAAAGACAACCAATCCTCTTACCCTGAGGCAATGATAAAAATCCATTTTAGCCTAAGAAGGAAACAAAAAATAAAACCCTCTACCCTTGGAGAAAGACCAGGAATATGTGCTGGATCTGGAACTACAATTAAGAAATGGAGAGGAACATTAAGAATGTTATACCTGAGGCCCAGGCACAGTGGCACACCCCTGTAATCCCAGCACTATGGGAGGCCAAGGTGGGGGAGATCACTTGAAGTCAGGAGTTTGTGAGCAGCCTGGCCAACAAGGTGAAACCCTATCTCTACTAAAAATACAAAATTTAGCAGGACATGGTGGTAGGTGCCTATAACCCCAGCTACTTGAGAGGCTGAGGCAGGAGAATTGCTTGAACCCAGGAGGTAGAGAGGTTGCAGTGAGCTGAGTTCATGCCACTGTGCTCCAGTCTGGGCAACAGAGTGAGACCCTGTCTCAAAAACAAAAAATAAAAATAAAAAAAGAATGTTACACCTGAGACTTGAGACATAGCCTTTGCCTAAGACTTAGAGTGAACCAGAACACTGGGCAAACAAGCATTAATTTTAAAAAGTAATAATAGAAAACTGCTGGAATGCTGGAGATGAACAATATCTGAGATACAGTGCAAAGGGAAGACCTAAAGCTGAGGATGAAACAGAAATTAAGTAAAACCCACTGACAAACCAGCTGCCACTCAAAACACAAGATTTCATCAGAAGAATTTGCAACCTGTTTAACACTGAGAGTAACTATAGTAACAAGAAACCCAAACTAAATTCCTACTACTGGTTGAATTAACTTAAACGTGCACATTAAAGAACCAGCAGGAAGAAAAAAATAGAGACCTAGCAAAAGCAAAAGCATGCCCATTTGTAAACATAAAAGCTATTTGCCTTAGACTCTATTGCCCAACATAATATGTTCCATTATCAACAAAAAATTAAGGCGTACAAAAAGGCAAGACAAAACCACACAGTGTCAAGAGACAAAGCAGTCAACAAAACTAGACTCAGATATGACACTGATGTGGAACTGAAAGGTAAATTAAAGTATCTATGATTAATATGGTAAAGACTCTAATGTAACAGGAGAAGACATGCATGATTTGATGGGAAATTTCAACAGACATTCAAAAACTATAAGAAATAATTAAATGAAAATGCTAGAAATGAACACACAGTAACAGATGAAGAATGACCTCAACAGGCTCATAAGTAAACTTGATATAGACTATGAAAGAATCAGTAAAGTGGAAGAAAGTCACTAGAAATTATCCAAACTGAAGCTGAAAAAAAAGTGTGAAAATACAAATAGAACATTCACGAGTTATGGAATAATTCCAATCAGTCCAATAATCTAATAAGGATAAGACAGAGAACGTGGATCAAAAGAAATATTTGAAAAAATGATGGCATAGAATTTTCTAGAATTAATTACTGACATTAAACCACAGATCAAAATAGAGAATGCTGACTAAGATAAATATCACAAAAACACACCTATGCATATTAGTCAAACTGCTGAAAACAAAAGGCAAAGAGAAGCTCTTAAAGCAGCTGGGGATGGGGGAATCCTTTACATATACAGGAACACAGATGAGATGTGGAGCCACCTTCCTTCCAGAAACTACCCAAGCCAGATTATGATGAGACCTTTTATAGTGCAGCAAGAATGATTTACTTGTCAAAAGTTTACCAGAATTTATAGGCAGTGAATATAATTTTCTTTTTTTTATTTTTTATTTTTTATTATTTTATTTTATTATACTTCAAGTTCTAGGGTACATGTGCATAACGTGCAGGTTTGTTACATATGTATACTTGTGCCATGTTGGTGTGCTGCACCCATCAACTCGTCAGCACCCATCAATC